>NC_030683.2:8545726-8845726 GCF_000004195.4 Xenopus tropicalis | reverse complement strand
AAAAGAACATCAAAAACAATGCAACAAGCAGAAACAAAAAAAAGAACATCACAAACAATGCAACAAGCAGAAACAAAGTAATGCAAAAAGCTGAAACAACACAAACAATGCAACAAGCAGAAACAACAAAAAGAACAACACAAACAATGCAACAAGCAGAAACAAAGTAATGCAACCAGAACACAAACAATGCAACAAGCAGAAACAACACAAACATTGAAACAAGCAGAAACAACAAAAAGAACATCACAAACAATGCAACAAGTAGAAACAAAGTAATGCAATAAGCAGAAACAACACAAACAATGCAACAAACAGAAACAAAGCAACGCAACCAGAACAGCACAAACAATACAACAAGCAGAAACAAAGTAATGCAACCAGAACACAAATATTGAAACAAGCAAAAACAACACAAATATTGAAACAAGCAGAAACAAAGCAATGCAACCAGAACAACACAAACAATGCAACAAGCAGAAACAAAGTAATGCAACCAGAACACAAACAATGCAACAGGCAGCAACAAGCAGAAACAACACAAACACTGAAACAAGCAGAAACAAGGAAATGCAACAAGAACACAAACAATGCAACAAGCATAAACAAAGTAATGAAACAAGCAGAAAAAAGTAATGCAGCAAGCAGAAATAAAGCAATGCAACCAGAACAACATAAACAATTCAACAAGCAGAAACAAAGTAATGCAACAAGCAGAAACAACACAGACAATGCAACAAGCAGAAACAAACCAAACAATATTTTTGTTTACAGTCTGCCTACAGACAATTTTGACTATTCAGGCTGTATATATATATATATATATATATATATATTTTTTTTTTTTTTTTTTTTTTTTTTTGTGGAGGTGATATAACAATTTTAAAAAATACAATTGTTTCTATCAGTTATTTAATTTTTATTTTTTGAGAGCACTTATTTGTTTTTATAGCATCATATATATGAAAAAAACCTAAATTAAAGAATTGTACAATTACATAACATTTATAAGCAAATAAACAAGGAAACCTAATAAGAAACCAAGCCCTGGTTAAACCTGCAAAACTTGAATTTTTGGAAACTGATGAAATAATCCTTCCTGTCGGGGCTTGAGTACAGCAAGTGTCAATATAAAGTAGGGCAAAACAAACTGGCAAGTTACTAGTGGATCTGAATGCGGATATTTAAAGATGAGAATTTTAATTGAAGGTAAAGGAATAGGAATAAAAGATATGGCGCACAGGCCATTATCCTGCTCAAGGAACCCCATCACTCTCCAAAAAATGATGTGTTTGGGTTTGCATTTGATTACTTTGATACACACTTAAAGGGATACTGTCATGATATTTATGGGGTATTTTTTATTTCTAAATGACACTGTTACACAGCAAATAATTCCCTCTGCCATTTAACCTTTTATTCTTGTACCAACTAATGTATTTGTAGCTGTAATATTGGTGTGTAGGCGCCATCTCAGTGCCTTGTGCCTGAGTCTGAGCTTTCAGCCAGCGCTACTCATTAGAACTGCTTTCAGCTAACCTATTGTTTCTCCTACTCCCATGTAACTGGAGGAGTCCCAAGCCGGACTTGGATTTCTTACTATTGAGTGCTATTCTGATACCTACTGGGAGCTGCTATCTTGCTCCCTTCCCATTGTTCTGCTGATCGGCTTCTGGGGGTGAGGGGGGGGGATATCACTCCAACTTGCAGCGCAGCAGTAAAGTGTGAGTGAAGTTTATCAGAGCACAGGTCACATGGCTGTGGCACCCTGGGAAATGAAGAATATGGCTAGCCCCATGGGAAAAACAGATTACAATGCAGGATTCTGCTGGAGAAGCTCTATTAACTGATGGGTTTTGAAAAATAACATGTTTTCCCATGACAGTGTTGCTTTAACTAAGCCAGCATATATCCATGTTACTGGTAAACCTTGCATTGGCTTTTGTGATGTTTATACTGAATTATATATATTTTATGTGCAATATTCCTTACTACAGAAACAACCTTTATCATTCAGACCCCAGGTTTCGAGCATTCCAGATAATCTCAAAGCTGTACTTATATCTGTGAGTAGGACAGATCGGAAGTGTAAAGAGTTGTTAAAAAAGAAAAGTGTGTCCATGCATAAGGATCTGTTTGTACTTAGGACTTGGGAATCCAATTACAATCACCTACCGTACTCCGCTACCTCAAAAACCTGGCTAATGGAACCACCCGATTTCTTCTGAGCGGTAATGGTGTACGTCCCTAAAGATGCATCATTCAGCAGCCCGAATTCAAAAGCCGCAACGCCTCTCACAGACGTGACATCCTCCCATTGTCTCATTCGACTTCCATAAGGGTCCTCAGGGAAGAAAACATCAGAACTATTTTATTTTTTTATTTTATTAGAAACAAATCAAAGTCACATCAGCCAATGAATAGACAGATTTCTGCCTTTTGCTCCTACACTACTTCCTGTTACAGGAGCTGCATCACTTCCTGTCAGCTGATCTCTGAGGGAGCACACAGCCCATCACAAAATGGCGGCTCAAGGGAAAGGATGTAAAAGGGCAATATTTACTGATATATATATATATTCCAATTTCGTAAGATTCTTTAATTGGCCACTTCATATAAAATAAACTATATGTTGGTTACGTATTCATTCTTTGGGAATAGTTTCCCTTTAAAACCTAGGGTGGCAGATGTGCATTAAATAAAAGAAATCAAATTTATCAATTAAATTTGGAAAGAAATCTGGCAGTTGACATATGTGTACTCACCGTTAAATAGATTAGCGTATACTGGGGAAAGAGTAAAAAAAAGGAGAACATTAGGCTTTTATGCAGACGTAGCTTTCATGGCTAGAAATGATACATTCAAAATGTGCCAAACCTAAAGTGAAAAGCACTCACCGTCTCGGGCACCGGCCGCAGGTTGGGACTTAGTGAAAGGACACGAGCCATCACTGCATGGGATGAGTACAGATTAGCGATGATATTGATAATTCAGCCATGAGTTTTACAACAGGCAGAAGGAAATTGTAAGGTAATGGATAATATGCAGTGTTCCAGCTGCCCATGGACCCAGAGATATGAATGTCACCGCAATGGATTTTGCAGTATGGAGAATGATAAAAACATTAGCAACATCTTGGAGATGAGATTCTTCATTAAAAGATCAATGAGCTTTCCGTCTTTGCATTCAAAGGCAACATTTGGGAAACCTGTCAAGAACATCATCCTCTACTGCTACCATTCCATTATGATTATTAGATTGACTGTACATGTTATTGTTTGGTTGAGCCATAAGACTAAGATGTTAAACCTGCCTGCTTAACAAATCCATTACTGTCTGTGCCTACATGCCAAGTGTAGCCCACCACCCATGGGGCAGAAAATAAATGAAAGCACCATCTACTGGAAGGAGCAGTGACCCACAAGAGAAGGCCAAATCCCCTAACCGCCTTACCTTTTTGTGCTCTCTTGTATATGGGTTTGTCCAGCTGAATGAGGTTGATGTTTTCCATTTTGTCAATCACCACAGGTCTACGCTCCACTATGGTGGAAGTCTTGCCTGTAGCCTCCATAGTAATGAATACAGGGCTTGCTGTCTTAACATCGGGCACCTAGAAGAGACCCAGGCTTATATTCTGCTAATTATCTTTGGTCGCTTTTGAAACAAGGTTTTCAAGGCTTTTTGTTCAGGTCATCCAAGACTAACAACAAATAGCTATCTCTCGTCTTCCCAGTCAAAGCAAAAAGTCTAAAATTCACTTTCAGCTCTTTGATTACTCTTACTGCAGTTGATTGGCCAAAGCTGAATGCTGATCAGTGGCTTTGGGTTACTATTCCTGCATGAAATTACATCCTTATGTATAATTGGGGGTTGATCATTTCTACATGTTATAGAATATACAAGACCTTAAAAACGTGCTCCAACCCCACCTCCTCTTTCCATCTGCAGAAATAAAAGATCACTAACCTTGAAACTTTTGCACTTGAAGACTTCTTTTCCTGTTAACTTATCAGTAAAGATGGTGGTGTTGACTCCACTGACTTCAACGATAACTTTAAGGCTCATGGATTCGGTCAGATCGATAAAGTTGATGCACGCAGTTGCGCTCTCTCCGCTCTTCAGCAGGGCAGGTATGGAAAAAGCATACTGCCTACAGACAGGGCAAGGTTAAATAAAAGGCATTAGAACTGCAGGCTATGGCCAGCCTATCGGAGTGAAGGTAACCTTTCAAAAAGCCAACAAAAGTAGATCATAATCAATCAAAGTTACGACTTTGATTGATTCTGATCTACTTTGTTGGCTTCTTGAAAGGTTACCTTTACTCCGATAGGCTTTGCTGGATAAATATACAAGGGGTTTGTTAGGTAGAGATAAAGAAATTGGAAATATAACCCCAACTTCACCCAGATCTGTTTGCTTGCCAGCGATCTGATGTAACTAAAATGTCAAGAGATAAATCTTGAATATTTTATTACAGCTTTTATATGTCTAATATTAGAGTGGAATTTGCTAAATGATTACTGTATAGATGTGTGTTTCCCACCTGAAGGCCTGCTTCAAGTGGACATCCAAGTCACATTATCTCCCTATAGCAATGCAGAGCTAATTACATACTTGGGTAACATCAGGGAAGGGCAACGCATAATTTCTTTCACAGGGGTCCCATAAGTGGAAGGTATGAAGTAGCAAAAAGTGTAAAGCAAATGGACATGGTGAGTCTTAACATCGTTTCGTCACTCATCCAAGTGACTTCTGTGGAAGAGATGAATGAACACCTTCATAGACACGTTGCACAGTATTTCATTTAGCTCCACACTTGGGTTAGACATTAGAGGAGATACTAGAAGGTTTTTATTTTTTACTTTGCCATCTCAGAATCGAATGTTTAGAGTTGTGACTGCACAGGCCAAGGCTGGAGAGGACACATTTATCTACAAGAACCAGGCACCCAGCCTGGACCCCAGGACAGATCCTAGCTACCATCTACTCATTTCATGTGGATCTACTTCCCTGGCACAGAAAACTGTGCACTGCACTGATAAGCCACAATAGGAATAAAAGTGGTCTGTCGTTGGGACTGTCCTAGCTGTGCTTTAAAACCCAGTAGGTGAGCCTTAGCCTATAGCAAAGTGATAACCAATCGTTAGCTCATGACCAACATGTCACCGCCCCATTTGATGTTGCTCCCAGTGGCCTCAAAGTAGGTGCCCATTTTTAAATTTCTGGCTTGAAGGCAAGTTTTGGAAGCACAAAGACATAGTTTTACTCCAAGAAGAGCCTCCTGCAGGCTAGTAGTCCACATGGGGCTACCAAATAGCCAATCACAGCCCTTTTTTGGCACCCTAAAGAACTTTTTACATCTGAGTGTGACTTATGAGTAAAAAAAGTTGGGGATCCGTGCTATAGTGTATTCCATAGCAGTTTTAGAAGGGAACCTTGTCCTTTACATACAAATGCAGAGTTTGTCTTATCAATCAAAATTCTTTCTGTGAATTAAGACAAAAAGAAAAGAAAGACTGTCAAGAAATGTGATAACTATGCTGTATTGAAAAATAAAAATAAATTAAAAAAAAACCCAAAATACTTTCTGTGTGGATCCAAGTCCCTGGATATAAACACTCTAATCCAGGGGTCCCCAACCACCGGGCCGGGGACCGGTGCCGGGCCGTGGGCTGTGCTGAACTGGGCCACCTCTGGTCCCAATTACCTGTGATCCCAATTCCCTGACAACAGCTATGCGAAGCCCAGGAAGCTTTCTACTGGTTGCAAAAAGGATCAAAGTACTTAAAGCTCCATACTAAGTGTCAGGGGATGTCAGCACTTAGGTGGGAGTAAAAAAAGCAAGGGGGCTGGGCACATTAAGTTGCAGGGAAACAAGGTCAGGTCTCCCACTGATTTTGTATTATAATGAGTATTATACCCACCACTCTTGGTCCTCGGAAAAGTCTTGCTTGAAACCGGTCCGTGGTACAAAAAAGTTGGAGACCACTGCTCTAATCAGAGGTTCTGCACTACGCTCCTGAGCTCCAGTATAGACAAACCAGTCTGTAGTTGGGATCTGATCCAACTGTCCTTTCTCTGCTTTAAACAGCTGAGCTTTAGGCTATGGGGTATTCCCTGAATAAGGAAATCTTTCAGGGTCTCTCCTACACTGCATACAAATGAGGAGCACGTCTTGTTGCTCAAAATGCTTCTCACATAGAGTCTGTAGGGTCTTCCTTTTGCCCAAAAGCTATACATCCAATGTGAGTAGAAAATATGTTCCTGTTTGATTAGGACATACTAGAAAGTCAAAACTTCATGCCCTGATTTTGGTATTAACTGACATTGGTGAAATTAAGGAGCTCGGAGAGGCTCAACACTAGCCTTCCTGTGCTGGAGAAATCCTGATCCTGTTACTTGATAACCAAACCAATGGAGCTTTAAATCTCCTCTAGCAATTTGGCCCATTAGAGAAACAAGGAAACCATACTTACTGTATACACCCACTTGTAATTGTATTATAATATTTAAATCAACAAGTCTCAATCCGGTAACTGTAGCTATAACTCGGGTTACTCCCTAAGGATGAAGCAATCATGGGGGCCCCCCACCCATGTACCTGAGCCTGTAAGGAAGAACATCGGCTATTGTTCAGCCATTGCACAATACAAAGCTTCACCCATAGTCCCCACCATTTTGCTACAGGGCTGACTACAAGTCACTAAGTTAAAACTGCAGAGTGTGCATTCTATAAGAGGGACATCATTGAAACAAAAAGGAAGGTTATGAGCACATTGTATCTTGGCATGCTTGGCATTATTTATTCAGTTACAACATTCAATGCAAATATATCTGTGTAAGTGGCAAAGCAGCAGCGAGTGGGAAACATTCCCACTCCTTGATTATAACTGATTCATCTTATTTATTGGCATCTTCCGTGCCATTTTTCCAAATGCTGTGTCCTGGGAAACATTTACTGTGATTTTTTTTCTATTTGGGAAGTGCGATAGACTTTGCTACATGCACAGGCATACAATTAAAAGGCACATTTACTGTGAAAGAAATGCAGTGCAGAGTCAGTTCCATGTACAACACCCTAGAACCCAAAGCAGGATAAATACAGTGCCAATTCCATGTATAATACCCCAGAACCCACAGCAGGATAAATACAGTGCCAATTCCATGTATAATACCCCAGAACCCACAGCAGGATAAATACAGTGCCATTTCCATGTATAATACCCCAGAACCCACAGCAGGATAAATACAGTGCCAATTCCATGTATAATACCCCAGAACCCAAAGCAGCATAAATACAGTGCCAATTCCATGTATAATATCCCAGAACCCACAGCAGGATAAATACAGTGCCAATTCCATGTATAATACCCCAGAACCCACAGCAGGATAAATACAGGGCCAATTCCATGTATAATACCCCAGAACCCACAGCGGGATAAATACAGTGCCAATTCCATGTATAATACCCCAGAACCCACATCAGACAAATACAGTGCCAATTCCATGTATAATACCCCAGAACCCACAGCAGATAAATACAGTGCCAATTCCATGTATAATACCCCAGAACCCACAGCAGGATAAATACAGTGCCAATTCCATGTATAATACCCCAGAACCCACAGCAGGATAAATACAGTGCCAATTCCATGTATAATACCCCAGAACCCACAGCAGGATAAATACAGTGCCAATTCCATGTATAATACCCCAGAACCCACAGCAGGATAAATACAGTGCCAATTCCATGTATAATACCCCAGAACCCACATCAGATAAATACAGTGCCAATTCCATGTATAATACCCCAGAACCCACAGCAGGATAAATACAGTGCCAATTCCATGTATAATACCCCAGAACCCACAGCGGGATAAATACAGTGCCAATTCCATGTATAATACCCCAGAACCCACAGCGGGATAAATACAGTGCCAATTCCACGTATAATACCCCAGAACCCACAGCAGGATAAATACAGTGCCAATTCCATGTATAATACCCCAGAACCCACAGCAGGATAAATACAGTGCCAATCCCATGTATAATACCCCAGAACCCACATCAGATAAATACAGTGCCAATTCCATGTATAATACCCCAGAACCCACATCAGATAAATACAGTGCCAATTCCATGTATAATACCCAGAACCCACAGCAGGATAAATACAGTGCCAATTCCATGTATAAATCCCCAGACCACAGCAGGATAAATACAGTGCCAATTCCACCGTATAATACCCAGAACTCAAAGCAAGGATAAATACAGTGCCAATTCCATGTATAATACCCCAGAACCCACAGCAGGATCAATACAGTGCCAATTCCATGTATAATACCCCAGAACCCACAGCAGGATAAATACAGTGCCAATTCCACGTATAATACCCCAGAACTCAAAGCAAGGATAAATACAGTGCCAATTCCATGTATAATACCCCAGAACCCACAGCGGGGATAAATACAGTGCCAATTCCCCATGTATAATACCCCAGAACCCACAGCAGGATCAATACAGTGCCAATTCCATGTATATACCCCAGAACCCACAGCAGGATAAATACAGTGCCAATCCCATGTATAATACCCCAGAACCCACAGCAAGCATAAATACAGTGCCAATTCCATGTATAATACCCCAGAACCCACAGCAGGATAAATACAGTGCCAATTCCATGTATAATACGCCCAGAATTCACAGCAGATAAATACAGTGCCAATTCCATGTATAATACCCCAGAACCCACAGCAGGATAAATACAGTGCCATTCCGTGTATAATACCCAGAACCCACAGCAGGATAAATACAGTGCCAATTCCATGTATAATACCCCAGAACCCACAGCAGGATAAATACAGTGCCAATTCCATGTATAATACCCCAGAACCCACAGCAGGATAAATACAGTGCCAATTCCATGTATAATACCCCAGAACCCACAGCAGGATAAATACAGTGCCAATTCCATGTATAATACCCCAGAACCCACAGCAGGATAAATACAGTGCCAATTCCATGTATAATACCCAAGAACCCACAGCAGGATAAATACAGTGCCAATTCCATGTATAATACCAAAGAACCCACAGCAGGATAAATACAGTGCCAATTCCATGTATAATACCCCAGAACCCACAGCAGATAAATACTGTGCCAATTCCATGTATAATACCCCAGAACCCACAGCAGGATAAATACAGTGCCAATTCCATGTATAATACCCCAGAACCCACAGCGGGATAAATACAGTGCCAATTTTATGTATAATACCCCAGAACCCACAGCAGGATAAATACAGTGCCAATTCCATGTATAATACCCCACAACCCACAGCAGGATAAATACAGAGCCAATTTCATGTATTATACCCAGAACACACTGTAGGATAAATATAGTACCAGATATATTGTATGTATAACACGCTTGGAACACGTCACAATAAAAACTGTACCAGTTTCATGTATGGGTATATAATATAAATGGGACAGAGCAGTGGGTATATCATATAAATGGGACAGAGCAGTGGGTATATCATATAAATGGGACAGAGCAGTGGGTATATCATATAAATGGGACAGAGCAGTGGGTATATATAATATAAATGGGACAGAGCAGTGGGTATATATAATATAAATGGGACAGAGCAGAGGCTATATCATATAAATGGGGCAGAGCAGTGGGTATATCATATAAATGGGGCAGAGCAGTGGGTATATCATATAAATGGGACAGAGCAGTGGGTATATCATATAAATGGGACAGAGCAGTGGGTATATATAATATAAATGGGACAGAGCAGTGGGTATATATAATATAAATGGGAGAGAGCAGTGGGTATATATAATATAAATGGGACAGAGCAGTGGGTATATATAATATAAATGGGAGAGAGCAGTGGGTATATATAATATAAATGGGGCAGAGCAGTGGGTATATATAATATAAATGGGACAGAGCAGTGGGTATATATAATATAAATGGGGCAGAGCAGAGGCTATATCATATAAATGGGGCAGAGCAGTGGGTATATATAATATAAATGGGACAGAGCAGAGGGTATATATAATATAAATGGGGCAGAGCAGAGGCTATATCATATAAATGGGGCAGAGCAGTGGGTATATATAATATAAATGGGACAGAGCAGAGGCTATATCATATAAATGGGGCAGAGCAGTGGGTATATAATATAAATGGGACAGAGCAGATGCTATATCATATAAATGGGACAGAGCAGTGGGTATATAATATAAATGGGACAGAGCAGATGCTATATCATATAAATGGGACAGAGCAGTGGGTATATATAATATAAATGGGGCAGAGCAGTGGGTATACATAATATAAATGGGACAGAGCAGAGGCTATATCATATAAATGGGGCAGAGCAGCGGGTATATAATATAAATGGGACAGAGCAGTGGGTATAAAATATAAATGGGACAGAGGAGTGGGTATATAATATAAATGGGACAGAGCAGTGGGTATATATAATATAAATGGGACAGAGCAGTGGGTATATATAATATAAATGGGACAGAGCAGTAGGTATATATAATATAAATGGGACAGAGCAGTGGGTATATATAATATAAATGGGGCAGAGCAGTGGGTATATATAATATAAATGGGGCAGAGCAGTGGGTATACATAATATAAATGGGACAGAGCAGAGGCTATATCATATAAATGGGGCAGAGCAGCGGGTATATAATATAAATGGGACAGAGCAGTGGGTATAAAATATAAATGGGACAGAGGAGTGGGTATATAATATAAATGGGACAGAGCAGTGGGTATATATAATATAAATGGGACAGAGCAGTGGGGTATATATAATATAAATGGGACAGAGCAGTAGGTATATATAATATAAATGGGACAGAGCAGTGGGTATATATAATATAAATGGGACAGAGCAGTGGGTATATATAATATAAATGGGACAGAGCAGTGGGTATATCATATAAATGGGACAGAGCAGTGGGTATATCATATAAATGGGACAGAGCAGTGGGTATATCATATAAATGGGACAGAGCAGTGGGTATATATAATATAAATGGGACAGAGCAGTGGGTATATATAATATAAATGGGACAGAGCAGAGGCTATATCATATAAATGGGGCAGAGCAGTGGGTATATCATATAAATGGGGCAGAGCAGTGGGTATATCATATAAATGGGACAGAGCAGTGGGTATATCATATAAATGGGACAGAGCAGTGGGTATATATAATATAAATGGGACAGAGCAGTGGGTATATATAATATAAATGGGAGAGAGCAGTGGGTATATATAATATAAATGGGACAGAGCAGTGGGTATATATAATATAAATGGGACAGAGCAGTGGGGTATATATAATATAAATGGGACAGAGCAGTGGGTATATATAATATAAATGGGACAGAGCAGTGGGTATATATAATATAAATGGGACAGAGCAGTGGGTATATCATATAAATGGGACAGAGCAGTGGGTATATCATATAAATGGGACAGAGCAGTGGGTATATCATATAAATGGGACAGAGCAGTGGGTATATATAATATAAATGGGACAGAGCAGTGGGTATATATAATATAAATGGGACAGAGCAGAGGCTATATCATATAAATGGGGCAGAGCAGTGGGTATATCATATAAATGGGGCAGAGCAGTGGGTATATCATATAAATGGGACAGAGCAGTGGGTATATCATATAAATGGGACAGAGCAGTGGGGTATATATAATATAAATGGGACAGAGCAGTGGGTATATATAATATAAATGGGAGAGAGCAGTGGGTATATATAATATAAATGGGACAGAGCAGTGGGTATATATAATATAAATGGGAGAGAGCAGTGGGTATATATAATATAAATGGGGCAGAGCAGTGGGTATATATAATATAAATGGGACAGAGCAGTGGGTATATATAATATAAATGGGGGCAGAGCAGAGCTATATCATATAAATGGGGCAGAGCAGTGGGTATATATAATATAAATGGGACAGAGCAGAGGGTATATATAATATAAATGGGGCAGAGCAGAGGCTATATCATATAAATGGGGCAGAGCAGTGGGTATATATAATATAAATGGGACAGAGCAGAGGCTATATCATATAAATGGGGCAGAGCAGTGGGTATATAATATAAATGGGACAGAGCAGATGCTATATCATATAAATGGGACAGAGCAGTGGTATATAATATAAATGGGACAGAGCAGATGCTATATCATATAAATGGGACAGAGCAGTGGGTATATATAATATAAATGGGGCAGAGCAGTGGGTATACATAATATAAATGGGACAGAGCAGAGGCTATATCATATAAATGGGGCAGAGCAGCGGGTATATAATATAAATGGGACAGAGCAGTGGGTATAAAATATAAATGGGACAGAGGAGTGGGTATATAATATAAATGGGACAGAGCAGTGGGTATATATAATATAAATGGGACAGAGCAGTGGGTATATATAATATAAATGGGACAGAGCAGTAGGTATATATAATATAAATGGGACAGAGCAGTGGGTATATATAATATAAATGGGGCAGAGCAGTGGGTATATATAATATAAATGGGGCAGAGCAGTGGGTATACATAATATAAATGGGACAGAGCAGAGGCTATATCATATAAATGGGGCAGAGCAGCGGGTATATAATATAAATGGGACAGAGCAGTGGGTATAAAATATAAATGGGGACAGAGGAGTGGGTATATAATATAAATGCGGACAGAGCAGTGGGTATATATAATATAAATGGGACAGAGCAGTGGGTATATATAATATAAATGGACAGAGCAGTAGGGTATATATAATATAAATGGGACAGAGCAGTGGGTATATATAATATAAATGGGGCAGAGCAGTGGGTATATATAATATAAATGGGCAGAGCAGTGGGTATATATAATATAAATGGGGCAGAGCAGTGGGTATATATAATATAAATGGGACAGAGCAGAGGCTATATCATATAAATGGGGCAGAGCAGCGGGTATATAATATAAATGGGACAGAGCAGAGGGTATATAATATAAATGGGGCAGAGCAGAGGGTATATAATATAAATGGGGGCAGAGCAGAGGGTATATATAATATAAATGGGGACAGAGCAGTGGGTATATATAATATAAATGGGGCAGAGCAGTGGGTATATATAATATAAATGGGGCAGAGCAGTGGGTATATATAATATAAATGGGAGAGAGCAGAGGGTATATATAATATAAATGGGACAGAGCAGTGGGTATATAATATAAATGGGACAGAGCAGTGGGTATATAATATAAATGGGGCAGAGCAGTGGGTATATATAATATAAATGGGAGAGAGCAGAGGGTATATATAATATAAATGGGGCAGAGCAGAGGGTATATATAATATAAATGGGAGAGAGCAGTGGGTATATATAATATAAATGGGGCAGAGCAGTGGGTATATATAATATAAATGGGGCAGAGCAGAGGGTATATATAATATAAATGGGAGAGAGCAGAGGGTATATATAATATAAATGGGACAGAGCAGTGGGTATATATAATATAAATGGGGCAGAGCAGTGGGTATATATAATATAAATGGGGCAGAGCAGTGGGTATATATAATATAAATGGGGCAGAGCAGAGGGTATATATAATATAAATGGGAGAGAGCAGAGGGTATATATAATATAAATGGGACAGAGCAGTGGGTATATATAATATAAATGGGAGAGAGCAGTGGGTATATAATATAAATGGGGCAGAGCAGAGGGTATATAATATAAATGGGGCAGAGCAGAGGGTATATATAATATAAATGGGACAGAGCAGTGGGTATATATAATATAAATGGGACAGAGCAGTGGGTATATAATATAAATGGGGCAGAGCAGAGGGTATATATAATATAAATGGGGCAGAGCAGTGGGTATATATAATATAAATGGGAGAGAGCAGAGGGTATATATAATATAAATGGGACAGAGCAGAGGGTATATATAATATAAATGGGAGAGAGCAGAGGGTATATATAATATAAATGTGGCAGAGCAGTGGGTATATATAATATAAATGGGGCAGAGCAGTGGGTATATATAATATAAATGGGGCAGAGCAGAGGGTATATATAATATAAATGGGAGAGAGCAGTGGGTATATATAATATAAATGGGACAGAGCAGTGGGTATATAATATAAATGGGAGAGAGCAGTGGGTATATATAATATAAATGGGACAGAGCAGAGGGTATATAATATAAATGGGAGAGAGCAGTGGGTATATATAATATAAATGGGAGAGAGCAGAGGGTATATATAATATAAATGGGACAGAGGAGTGGGTATATAATATAAATGGGACAGAGCAGTGGGTATATAATATAAATGGGAGAGAGCAGTGGGTATATAATATAAATGGGAGAGAGCAGTGGGTATATAATATAAATGGGGCAGAGCAGTGGGTATATAATATAAATGGGACAGAGCAGTGGGTATATAATATAAATGGGACAGAGCAGTGGGTATATAATATAAATGGGAGAGAGCAGTGGGTATATATAATATAAATGGGAGAGAGCAGTGGGTATATAATATAAATGGGAGAGAGCAGTGGGTATATATAATATAAATGGGACAGAGCAGAGGGTATATAATATAAATGGGAGAGAGCAGTGGGTATATATAATATAAATGGGAGAGAGCAGAGGGTATATATAATATAAAATGGGGACAGAGGAGTGGATATATAATATAAATGGGACAGAGCAGTGGGTATATAATATAAATGGGAGAGAGCAGTGGGTAATAATATAATGGGGCAGAGCATGGGTATATAATATAAATGGGACAGAGCAGTGGGTATATAATATAAATGGGACAGAGCAGTGGGTATATAATATAAATGGGAGAGAGCAGTGGGTATATATAATATAAATGGGAGAGAGCAGTGGGTTATATATAATATAAATGGGGCAGAGCAGTGGTATATATAATATAAATGGGAGAGAGCAGTGGGTATATATAATATAAATGGGGCAGAGCAGTGGGTATATAATATAAATGGGGCAGAGCAGTGGGTATATAATATAAATGGGAGAGAGCAGTGGGTATATATAATATAAATGGGAGAGAGCAGTGGGTATATAATATAAATGGGGCAGAGCAGTGGGTATATAATATAAATGGGGCAGAGAGCAGTGGGTATATAATATAAATGGGGGCAGAGCAGTGGGTATATAATATAAATGGGGCAGAGCAGTGGGTATATAATATAAATGGGAGAGAGCAGTGGGTATATATAATATAAATGGGGCAGAGCAGTGGGTATATAATATAAATGGGGCAGAGCAGTGGGTATATATAATATAAAATGGGGCAGGAGCAGTGGGTATATAATATAAATGGGCAGAGCAGTGGGTATATAATATAAATGGGAGAGAGCAGTGGGTAATAATATAAATGGGGAGAGCAGTGGGTATATAATATAAATGGGGCAGAGCAGTGGGTATATAATATAAATGGGACAGAGCAGTGGGTATATATAATATAAATGGGACAGAGCAGTGGGTATATAATATAAATGGGACAGAGCAGTGGGTATATATAATATAAATGGGACAGAGCAGTGGGTATATATAATATAAATGGGACAGAGCAGTGGGTATATATAATATAAATGGGACAGAGCAGTGGGTATATATAATATAAATGGGACAGAGCAGTGGGTATATAATATAAATGGGAGAGAGCAGAGGGTACAGAAGGGAAATGGAGAATACACTTTATAGTGAGAGTTGAGGAGTTGCTGTATTACTGTGGGTAATTAATGTTGCACTTACTGCTTAGCTGCCCCTCCAGCGATGATGCCCAGAAGGCACAGGAGGAGCCCCCCCCTGGGAGACACTGGGACACTGTGCATCACGGCTGCCCCTCAGCTCTGTACCTGACACACTGTACCTGCCCTGCCCACACTTCCTGCCTTTATTCACCTGCCGGGGGGGCGGGGCCGCCAGTCAGTCAGGAGCTGCCGGGAGCCAAATCCTGCTCCGAGCGATAACAAAACCCAACTGCTCCCTCCAGTGCCAACTAAATGGCCAGGGAGAGATAGAGGGAGAAATCCAGTGACCTTTATGGGGATTAGCGCATAGGAGTCAGGTGACCCCCCCCCTGTCAGTGTCTGTATGAAACACCTGAGAGTGACTTGGTATCACCCAGCAATGAGCGCCACTAAACAGCGAGCCTGTATCATATTGCCTGGCATGGGGGGGCAGGCTGAACTGGAGCATTGGACCGTAACAGTAGCGCATTGTTACAGGTGATAAAAAGCCTAAACCACTTAGTGGAAGGGGGGGGGGGGTGCCAATTTGTCAGGCACCTCCAAAATAAATACCTCATAACCCACCCAGTTACACCCCTGGCATGTCTCTTGCCCCCCCTACTGAAGTACAGAGTTTGGGTGAGTCCTTTACTCTGTAAGATTTATATCCCCTCACACTGTACAGATCACACTAAGTTGCATATAGCAGCATTGGAGACAATGGGGGGGGGGCTGGAAATACATTTTCCCTCAGATATATTTCTTAGTCTCATTGTTAGGGCTGTGTCACACAGATTTATTGTACCATGGGCAGGTCTCTGTGACATGAAGTTCAGACCTGCCTCATAGAAAAATGTGTTTTATAATACAGTATGTGGGGGCAAAGCAGGACTGGGGGGTTCGTTTGGAGCAAACGTGCAGATTCCAGGAATTGTTTCTGCATCTTAGGGGCCTAATAGTCTGTGTAAAACAAAATTTCTCAAAAAGTGTAAAAAGCTGTGTAAAAGAATTGGCGAATTTCACCATCCAAACCCCAAGCTTTATGCCATTACTTTACGTAAGGTCTGGTGGGATAAACACGTAAAGAAATGATGTCAGGCGATGTGTGAAGCGTTTATACAGCATAATAAATAGGCGCCTAGTGTTTCCTATAGACTCCTGTGAGTATGGGCTAAGGGGGCCCCTGGAACTATAGCGGGGTGACTGTTACCCCAATGTTTCTATATATCTGTAACCTTGTTATGGGCTAAGGGGGCCCAGCCTGAAGGCCAGTTAGGGGGGGATTTGGGGTGAGTGCTTATTTGTGCCCTGGGTACCCCTGGAACTATAGCAGGGTGACTGTTACCCCAATGTTTCTATATATCTGTAACCTTGTTATGGGCTAAGGGGACCCAGCCTGAAGGACAGTTAGGGGGGGATTTGGGGTGAGTGCTTATTTGTGCCCTGGGTACCCCTGGAACTATAGCGGGGTGACTGTTACCCCAATGTTTCTATATCTCTGTAACCTTGTTATGGGCTAAGGGGGCCCAGCCTGCAGGCCAGTTAGGGGGGATTTGGGGTGAGTGCTTATTTGTGCCCTGGGTACCCCTGGAACTATAGCGGGGTGACTGTTACCCCAATGTTTCTATATATCTGTAACCCTGTTATGGGCTAAGGGGGCCCAGCCTGAAGGCCAGTTAGGGGGGGATTTGGGGGTGAGTGCTTATTTGTGCCCTGGGTACCCCTGGAACTATAGCGGGGTGACTGTTACCCCAATGTTTCTATATATCTGTAACCTTGTTATGGGCTAAGGGGGCCCAGCCTGCAGGCCAGTTAGGGGGGATTTGGGGTGAGTGCTTATTTGTGCCCTGGGTACCCCTGGAACTATAGCAGGGTGACTGTTACCCCAATGTTTCTATATATCTGTAACCCTGTTATGGGCTAAGGGGGCCCAGCCTGAAGGCCAGTTAGGGGGGGATTTGGGGTGAGTGCTTATTTGTGCCCTGGGTACCCCTGGAACTATAGCGGGGTGACTGTTACCCCAATGTTTCTATATATCTGTAACCTTGTTATGGGCTAAGGGGGCCCAGCCTGAAGGCCAGTTAGGGGGGGATTTGGGGTGAGTGCTTATTTGTGCCCTGGGTACCCCTGGAACTATAGCGGGGTGACTGTTACCCCAATGTTTCTATATATCTGTAACCTTGTTATGGGCTAAGGGGGCCCAGCCTGAAGGCCAGTTAGGGGGGCATTTGGGGTGAGTGCTTATTTGTGCCCTGGGTACCCCTGGAACTATAGCAGGGTGACTGTTACCCCAATGTTTCTATATATCTGTAACCTTGTTATGGGCTAAGGGGGCCCAGCCTGAAGGCCAGTTAGGGGGGATTTGGGGTGAGTGCTTATTTGTGCCCTGGGTACCCCTGGAACTATAGCGGGGTGACTGTTTCTATGTATATGTAACCATGTTACCCAGTGCTGTGTGAAAAGGCTGCTGGTGCAAGAGACGGGGAGTCAATGGGAAGGTAGCTGGCACCTTCAAGTGAGTGATTTATACAAAACAAACACTGTATTTCTATTAACTATAAGTTATACTCTCCTTACAAAGTAAATACAGCGAGAACATTCCAAAAGATTCTGAACCACAAGTTCTTTTGAAGTGCCACCTTTCTGCTAAAAACCCAGCGCTGACATTTATAATACACGGAGACTGGAGAGCAATGAATCTGTTATAGAGAAAATTTCATGTCATTCCCTGTTTAACTGCAATCTCACTTCTGACCACTAGGTGTGATTTTTCCTTCTTTGCCTGATTAAATGTTCCTCTTGGTTCGACATCACGCGATTCAGCTCCTCTTGTTCCCACAGACTCCGAAGTACGATCCTAACATAAGTGCAATCCATTGGATCACAAAATAAACAGAGTCTCTTTCTTTTCTAGGAGAAAATCCATAGAGATAATGTATTGCTTTGCCCAACTGGTCTGTATAATGCCCTGCCAATTCTTTTCCCAATTTACAAGCTATAACAACAGTGCTATCCATAAGCTGTTCATATAGCCTGCACTGTTCTCCCATTTTTCACCTTAATTATTTCTACTAGACCTGTTAATAGAATCTTCATCTTCTTATTTTACAGATGAGTGAGTTGACCTAAATCTCAGAGGACTGGTGATCCTTCAGGTGGGTAGCATTGGTCTTCTAATGTATCTTATCTGATGAAGGATGAACTAAGAAACCCTGAGCTTTACCGTTTTGCACTCTACTAGCCCCACATTCTATATCGTCAGTTATGAGTAGGATCCTATTCAATGGCTGCACACTGCTGGCTGGTCTGGGTGTGAGTTGAAAATATGTGTATAGGGTAAGATATGGGTTTATTTAATTTCACATAAAAAACAGCAGAGAGGAAATTATCAGTTATTTATTCCTTGAAGCTGAAAAGTTGGTATCCAGATGGGGAATGTTCTCAGTGCTGTAGTGGTGTCACCAACAACAGTGTAACCAAGGGTTATGACCATCCTAACCCACAAGTCCTTGCCACCACCCACTGAATATCTAGTGCAAAAGTTTTGAAAATATTGATATCAATAATTCCCCTTGCAACTAGGCTTGCTTCTTTCCCGTTTACCTAAAGGAATGTTCCGTTTCAATGAATGATGATGGTAGATCATCAAAACCTTTACAATTTTGTAATAAGGAAACCAGTGATCATAATATTATAGTAACAACTGCCTGGATAAGCCACAAGATAATCAATGGAATATTGTACAGTATCCTCTTATGAAATATCTAGATCATGGTTACCTGTGAATCTTCCATGGTATCTATAAGACATCACATTACTTCTACTTTGCTTATTCGGCTACCGACCCCTCTGGATATTTGCCCTTTCTCCTATAACTTCTTCCTGTTTTAGTTCTGCTTCTTGATGGCTCCATTCACAATCATAATTTAGATCACAATCACGGGGGGGGGGGGGGGTTGCCTTACTTTTGGCATCCCCTAGTGATCCAGCCTTTCCTTCTTCTTTAATTCTTTAATTAAGAAGTTTCTTTCTAGTGGTGTCTTATATAGAGGTGGGTTTTGAGGTTCTCCTTGTTTGCTTCCACCAATAAGAACAAATGAGGAGATCTCTTGTGAGTAGTATTGCCACTAATTTCTAAGGGTAGCTGTGCGTCTCTGGGCCCACAAGTTCTTCAAAGTGGTCCTTGAGGAGACCATATAATAGTATGTTTGTGCTTTTTATATTACAGACCAGTCAGTTGACCACAAACCTCATGACCAGCAAGCCTTTAGTTGGCTGTAACTGGACTACAAACATATCTTGCTTAAATGGCTAAGGCGGACATGTGTCAAGGCTGAATGAAGACGTTAAAATATATGGTAAGGTTAGATAAAGTATTTTTTTTATTTCTTTTGACCCACCCATTACTAGAGCAATATCCATTCTTTAGATCTCCATTCCCCCCAAAACCCCAGTGTTTAGTTAGTTGGCCATATTTATTTCAGACAAAAAACAGAGAGGAAATTATCAGTTACTTATTCGTTATAAAATCTTTTTTAAGCTGAAAAGGTGAGTAGATGAGCAATGTTCTAGGTGCTGTAGTGGTGTCACGGCAAGTAAACTGCAGAAAAACCAATGTTTCTTTCATTGATGATTGACGGACCAGGCATTCGCTAGCCACTTCTGTAAATAGTCAAACAGGGTGTTAGAGTCAGAAGATAACATTATGTCACTAATGTGCCACTATATATCTGTTTGTACAGGTTATTGGTTCTGTAATTTATAACTGCCCCAACTCCAGGGACCTGTGACTGATTCTTCTGCTCTGAAGGAACTTTGACGGAGCTTTAATCTTTGCCTCTATGGCTCACTTCTACTAAGCCTTACTGCTACTACTGCACCGCATCTTCTACATACTTTTTTATTGTTTCTGCATCCCTTTGTAAAGACACATCAGACTAAATACCAGAACATATTTAATCCTGCTTCTCAACACAGTGTCACAAAGTTGATATCATGGACCAGGGTCGGACTGGCCCCCCGGGACACTGGGAAAAATCCCGGTAAGCTCCAACCCTGTTGGGCCATGCCACCTGCCTGCAAGCCAGCTGCCCTCAGCCACCACCAGTCCCCACAGTAGAATCGACAACCATCTTAATTTTTAACAGTGTCATAAGTAGCGATTACGGCGGTGGTAGTGGGCCCTTAGGTTGCTGGGTGGCAGGCTCCAGACTCAGGTACCCGGTGTACCCCAAACAACCCAGTCTGATTCTGTCATGGACCAATATGACCTTAGGTTTATCAAAGTATCTTGGAATGGTGCAATCAATTTCTATTGATTCAATAAATATCGATTAAACTGAAATTTATCATGGCCAGAACCTTCAAAATTTGTTATCCCAAACTAGAAAAAGGATGTAGGATGGATGTAGGATTTTGAATCCCATAGAAGGCCCTGATAAATATTTTGATGAATATTTATCAAATGAAAGGATTCTTTGAAGATCAATCACTATAAGATTCATAAAACGTCATTCCAATACTAAAGGAGCTGATCAACTTTGATGAATCCAAAGTGTTAATCATGTATTATTTACCCCTGGGTTTAAATGTTGGTTGACATGGAAGAGGTACACGTCAAAACAGTGAATTTTTCTTTAATGGTTGAAGACTTAGCCTTATGGAACATGAGAAATGGCGGATAAGACAGCCTGTAATGCTCTTTCATGAGTACTGAGAGCAGAAATATTGCCATGGTACTTTGGGACTGCCAGGACCATCTGCTCTGTGATTATTAGTAGTTATTTAAAGCTTCTACACTGGCACTGATGCCCTACAGTCTAGGGCCTACACACTCAAATAGCTTCATCCAGGCCTTCTTCTCCAAAGAAATAAGGTCATTGCATGTAGTAAGATTTGTTGCGGTGGGAGATCTTATTCACATAGGGACAATGGTTTGAGTCAAGAGTGGCTGCCATGACATTACCTGCAGGGTGACTAGTGAGAGCATGGATGTCTGACTTCTACAACTGCATTCTCATCTGTAAGAGAGATCAGAAAAACACATGAAAAGACCTGAAGGGAGTGAGTGCTTTTCATCACATTACTCTCATTTTTTTTCTATACAGCACAAACAAGAGACAGCTAAAGAAATGTCCCTTTTCAGCCTCAACTACAGTGTAACTGTTCATAACAATATAACTACAGGTAGCTTTACCTTGGTCATAGTAGTCATAGACATATATAGACTGCGGCTGGAAATTCTGCACTCTGTTGCCCATCTCAAGACTCACTGGCAAAGAAATGGGTTCTCGTTGTACCTGAAAAGAAAGAAGAAGGTAAGATAGCAACAGTAGACAAAAGCCAAACAGAGGTAGAAGGGAGGAACTGAGTTGAGTGTTAAAGACCATCCAGAGAAGGTGGGAAATGGTACTGGGGAAAAAAGAAAGAGAAAACTAAGGAAAGTTAGAGCAGGGGTGTTTTCAGTATTTTCCCCATAACAAAATCCATCAGCCTTAAAGCTCCTGTCAAAAAGTAATACGGCTCTTCACTGGCCATTTTATAAGGCTGTTCCATGGCATGAGAGAATATTACTGGACAATAAGCTCCACCAAGTTGCACTGGCCATATAGCAACGGTTGACAAAGATATGTTACTTGCTGATTTGTTTGCTGATACATTTGCGTGCACAGAACATGCATTCTTGTTGCAAATGCTGCTCAATTATGGGTCTGAGGAGCAATGGGCACAGGGATTATTATGTGGAAATGTTGTGATGAATGTGTGATTAAAAGAGTCAAATAAAGGGAAACTATTTTCTATTATGAACACGGTAGTAAGATATAAGCTGCTAGGACAAAACATGAAGAGTGAAAAACAGTTGCCTGGCACTACAGAATAGGCAGTAGGTAAGGCAGAAGGTGAGGATAGCAGATGTATAAGGTTATGGGCGAGCCAGTCTTATAGAAATATACTGCATGTATGTAGAAAAGAGGGGTAAAAAGCTCACATTCACACTTGATGACTTACAGAACTCAGGTAAATAATCAGGTGGTTATTGATCTGTTCCACTTTGGGGACTTGTTGTCTTAACTGTGGAGAGAAGAAAATGATATGTGAGGGGGGTAAAGGTTTAGTATGTTTACCTCTAACCTTGTCATTAACCAGAGTGGTTGTGAAGTGTTGAACTCCAAAGTGGGTCTTGAACCTTAAAAGAGGAGGTATCTACAGGTAGTAAGACACAAGCAAGTATTCTTAGATCTGATGAACCTGTATAATGTACTCTAAACCAATAGTTCCATCCTCCTAAACCCCCCTTTTTCATCCTAACCTGATGTACATCAACATACCCTTGATATATGTTACTTATATCCCATAGGTTTGCCCCTAATGGCGTTGCCCTGGAGTTTATCTCATACCTGGAGAAGTGACTGGTATTGCACCGAGTATCCTGACAACAACTTCATGTCTACAACCGCCATGTTGGACTGGTTCTTTCTTCCATTGTAACTGCAACAGAGACAAGAGGTCAGAGGCCGGTAGAATAGCAGGAAGGTAGCAGATACACCCTGTATTACACAGCACTTCACACTTTGTTTGTAAGTACATGAGTCTGCCATATAAGGTCCATGGGTGTCCACATACAGTACATGTCCTTTACTAGCATGTTTTCTACTGCAATAATCGCTTTTTTTATAAGCACGGATTTTGTAAAATTAGCAACAATTTGGGATTGAAACAATTTTGCCTTTTCTTACTCTACAGAAATCACTGCTGTCCTTAGAAACTATAATATGAAATCCATATGGAGTGTACTTTCCTACAAGGCCAGAAAAATAACAAAATACAGAAGGAAGTCAATGAAGATGAAGGGTTACACTTACCTTAATGTGAGGTTGATGGGGATGATGAAAGCCGCACCATTGATACAGGACCCAGATGATGTATTTACAGACAGGGAGAATGTTGAATTCTTTCTCACCACTGGGACATTGTATTTCACTGTGCTCTGTGAGAGGAGATCACCAGGACAGAAGCTGTAATAGTTATCCTAATCTTTTGTTTTTAATCATTTCAAATTGTAATTGTGCAGAATCAGTAACTTGTAACCCTACCCACCAGGGAATTCCTGCCCTAATGTGACGGTTATCGGCCACTGGGGATCCTGGTTCTAATGGCACACTATTGCCCTCAGCAGGAAGTTTATGTTCTAATGAGATAATGTTGCCCCATAGGAGGGAATTTCTGTTCTAATGGGACACTGTTACCCCCAGCAGAAAGTTTCTGTCCTAATGAGACAATGTTGATCTAGTAGAGGATTCCTGTGCTAATGGGACACTATTGCCCTTGTAGAGGATTCCTGTTCTTATAGGACACTGTTGCCCCTAGTAGAGGGTTCCTGTTCTAAAGGGACTCTGTTATCCTCAGCAGGTTCTATTCTAATGGGACACTGTTGCCCTCAGAAGGAAGTTTTATTCTAATGGGACACTGTTGCCCCCATAAGAGGATTCCTGTCCTAATGGGACGTTGTTGCCCCTAGTAGAGGATTCCAGTTCTAATGGGACACTGTTGCCCCTAGTAGAGGATTCCAGTTCTAATGGGACACTGTTGCCCCTAGTAGAGGATTCTAGTTCTAATGGGACACTGTTGCCCCTAGTAAAGGATTCCTGTTCTAATGGCACACTATTGCCCTCAGCAGCATGTTTCTGTTCTTATTGGATACTGTTGCCTCTATACGAGGATTCCTGTTCTAACAGGACACTGTTGCCCTCAGGAGGAGGTTTCTGTTCTAACAGGACACTGTTGCCCTCAGGAGGAGGTTTCTATTCTAATGGGACACTGTTACCCCTAGTAAAGGGTTCCTATTCTAATGGGGCATTGTTGATTGCATGAGGGGGTTCCTACCTGTATCAGGCAGCAGCCATTCCCACTAACACCAAATGAGTAGTTTCCTTGTTGGCTCGGCAGCATGCGTCTCTGTACCAGAAGCCTGTTGCTTGGCTGCACATTAAAAGTGGCAATCACTTGTCTTGCCAGAGAAACTGTGACACGATTGGTGGCCCCTTTCTTGTATACTAGGCAGCTGTATTCAGCGAGAGCCTGCAGGGCCACTACGGTGTCCTGGAATAAAGGGAGGGTTTTAGAAGGTAAAATTTACTTACAAGTTAAAAAAATAACCAAACATGTTCATCTGGTTTTCATATTATTTGATTTTAGTTCTCCTTGTTTGCCTCCTACAGAGGAATCATTACTTACTGCAGTTGATCGAAAGCCTCCTTGAGAATTCTGCTGCCGAACCAACCACACTGCAATCTGGGTCATATAGGACTTTTCCTCTTGCGATGGGGCGGGTCCCTTAGTGAACCCCAACAGGACATAACCTGTAATCTCTATATCAGCTGAAGGAGGGGGGGCATAGAAAAATGGGTACTTCTCTGCGATTGGCTTGTCAGTTTGCTCCCAGTGGATGCCACCATCTGGTTGGATAGTGGGAAACAGATACACAAATGTTACCAAAACTATTCACTGCATGGAACTGCAAAGCATCTATAGGTCCTAATTTTGGCAGGGCAGTAAAGAATTCTGGACTCCTAAAGGGGGTTTACAAGAGGGTAAGAGGGGTTTTAGGTGGATCAGGGACATGCCTGGACATGGCTTGTGTGGGTTGGTACGTATGAACAAGTTACCACCTAAGGATTACTCAGTTAAGAAGTAATTAAGTCCCATGAACAGGAGATTTATCCTACTCCAATTTATATATTCTAACTTGCTTAGCTATAAAAAACTGCTTTTATTATCCATCCACCCATTGTCCTGGTCTTCACCAAGCCTACCCAGCCTACCCTAAAACCATTTTCTTGCCAAGAGGTTCTGCTCAATTTCACTGTGAATCTAAGAAAGACAGCTGATAATCTAACGTCCCTGGGAAATTCTTACTTTCGTGAATTGCCAATTTCTTCAGTTTAGCCAATGTAGCATTCCTCCTCTCTTCATTCCCAGATAAACTGAATGCGTAGAAGAGCAAAGCCAGGTTATACAGCGTTTGCTCTCTCCTGGATGCTGCGTCCAGGCAGCCCAGGCCATTACGCAGAAGGGTTTGCTGGAGATAGAATGAGGTAGGCATTAGTGTTGGTCAACATATAGACTGGAGCTAAGATATATAGACATCTTTGAGGAGTTCCATGACCATGGAACCATGGTCTTTACCATGGAACTTGGAGGTGGCATTAGAGTTGGTCAACATATGGACTGGAGCTAAGATATATAGGTCTTTACCATGGAACTTGGAGGGGACTTCTAATATCCTTACATTTTAACCTGAGAGTTTTAATGAGCCACTTGAGCCAAGCTACTTCTATAGTCAGTAGGGTGAACTAATGTGAGATGAGAGTAGGTCTCCTTGTGTGGCTGAACTGAATGTGAATTTTAGTTTGACTCTCAAATACACTGGGCACTTACCGCTCCTGGGTAGTTCGTCTCCATCAGAATTGCAACCACATAGGCCGTAAAGCTGATTTCATTTTCAGCGCCACCCTGTAGGATAAAATGTTACCTCCATCATACTTCAGCATTTATATGGCAAACGGCTATACCTCCTCATTGTCCAAGTGGCTTATTGACAGATATAAACTACACATATCACAGAGGTGTTCAATAATGGTTAAACAATATTGCACCTCTACAAGACACCCACAAATGTTGCTGTTGTCTCTGCTGTTGACCTATCTAGTTATTATATTGAAATGGACACACATTTAGCAACTATCTACACATAATTGGTGTGAAAGCGAGTCCCTAATATTTGGTTTTCTGGCGGCTCTCTCTCTCTTAAGCTAGCCATACAGGCACCGATAAAATCATATGAAACCTAGTTTTCGGACTGTGTTTGGGCTCAGAATTATTATCCCGATAATTTTCATACCATGGCAATTGGTCATTTAGTCGATTGTCTGGGGTAAGAAAATGTTGGTTGGAAAACAATAAAATCTGTGCATGTATTGTGTATCTGGTAATATCTTTGGGGTTCCTACAATGGTAATCACTTCCATACGATTGGTGTCTGCCAACTATTACATGTTCAAAACATCCTCCCATTTGATATTTTTAGGGCTTTATCCTACAATTTTAGTATGAATGTGAGTTTTAGATTAGTTTAGTTGCGTTTAAAATGTACAACTGATATCTGAATGTTTGTTGGAAGAAGACTAAAATCTGAACATGTATGGCAAGGTAAACTTCCATCTCAGTCCTGATATATTAAACACTTGGATAGAACAATTGTTTCCTTCAGTCCATTTAGCCAATACACAAACCTACCCCAGCTCTACCTGCCTACTCCCTCTTACCTTGAAAGAACCATTGACACCCTACTTTTAATCTTGCCCTACCTCTGTAAATAATCATTTTGTGCAAGATCCATGCAGCCCTTTCACCAAAAACTCCTACTTCTACTTATTTTCTGACCCTCCTTTACTATTACTTTCTTTATGTAACCTTTTGAATCTTACTCTGCTCTTTCAAATACTCCCCTCCATAAATTAAACAAAGGCAGGACTATAATCTATTCACCAAACATATCCTTATCTTCTCTCTAAAAACCCATCACCCAAGTAACCTCCTCTAGGAACGGCCCCATTCCATCTTCTCTACTCCAACTACTTTCCCCTAATGGCACTCACACTATTGAGCTTCTACAACTACCCAGTCTGTTTTACCCTTAAGGTGGCCATACACGATTGTAGCTGCCGATATTGGTCCCTTGTAGGCAGCTTATCGGCCCGTGTAGGGGCACAAACAACGGGCCTGCCCGACTGATATCTGGCCAGAAATCAGGTTAAAAAATGTAGTCGGATCGGGGACCACATCGGCTCGTTGATGCGGCCCCCGAACTGACTGCACCTATTCCGGCATTCTAATTCGATTGTTTGGCCGCAGGGCCAAACAACCGAATTAGCCTAAATTCTCCTAATATCACCCACCCGTAGGTGGGGATATAGGGAGAAGATCTGCTCGCTTGGTGACCTCGCCAAGCGAGTGGATCTTAACATGTATGGCCACCTTTATCCACACACTCCAACTGTCCAGTCTGTATTTGCATTTCTAAGTTGTTCATCTAGGAACACTAGACCTCTAGCAACCAGACATTCACTCCCACTTCCCCAGTGTCCATGTTCTAGTCCTAATCCTAGTCATGTCAGTATTCCTGGTTCTGACAGCAACACTTACCTTGAGTTCACTGTTAAACAGAGTCCCCGAGACTTTAAAACATCCTGATTGAAGGTCCTGGCTTTTCTCAAGGGCAACCAGCCCCTGATTTATGACTGTTGGATCTACTAATGTATATTGCTTTATTTTCTGAAATGTGTATAAAGATAAAGCTGTCAACCTGGGGAAAAACACAAAGAAGAAAAAAATTCAGTAAAAACTTTAATGAGAATATTCAGGTCTTATTGTGGTCCCTAACGTACCCCAAGGAATGAGAAATCTTTAATGGTGGGCTTAGCTGGAGCTATAATTTGTATAAAGTACGATTGTACAGCTTATGTCCCTTGGTTAACCACAACTACAGTCTTCGAAGGGTGTTGAAATAATTTAATAAAAAGTGCAGTGCACATGTGCACACATTATTGTCTGAACCATTTCTTTACCATTCTTAATCTTTACTCACCATGAACTTCCCTCAGGATCTCTTTGTCCAAAAGCACTGAAAGTTCCATCGTAGCGTTTGAAACCAAGCTGCCTTACATACCCTAGGAAACATGGGAGCATAGAAACACCAATATAATGCTGAACCAAGTCCGTAACTATAGAGGAAGCAGACCCCATGGTCATGGGGGGCCAGGAAGGCCTGGAGCAGGGTCTGCTGCATAAACATTCCCCACCATAGCCACTTTAATACCATAAATACAGAGTCGGCATGCGTACACCTGCGTGGGAGGGGGGATGCGCCAGCCCCTCTGGAGTTTTCATTGCAGTGGGGCCCAGGGGCTGCTTGGTACACTACTGTGCTGAACTTTTATAAAAGTATTTAACAATTCACATTGGTCAGTGCACCAGTGGAGCTTACACTCTCCCTTCCACTGGCTCATAAATATCAATTTCCTAAGAAGCCAAATAACCAGAAATTTTATAGGACAGAATCCACAATAAAACAAGATATAGAAAGACATTTAAATCCTGTGATAATATTAGGGATGCATCCAGGATTCGGTTCGGGAATCCAAATCTGAAATGTAAATTTTTCATTACGAGCTTTGCATGGTTCTCTTTAGCCCTTCCAAATACTGAATTTGCTTGACCAAATTTGGATTTGGTTCGGTATTTGCCCGATTTGGGGGTTCGGCTGGATCATAAAATAGTGGATTCGGTGCATCCCTGAATAACATCAACCAAAAGACTTCAATGTAACAAGTACCTCAATATGCTACTAATATGGGTGACACCATCCCATTACTGACAGCTTTGACAGCTTCATGGCATATTTTGCAAAATGTTGCATTATTTTGGAGTGGTCAAACAAGAAAAATTCTTTTGTACAGTCGTATTTATGGTTATTAAGGAGAGACACAATCCTAAAACGCAACCAGTAGCATCTTCATATCTAGGGTAGTTGGCACGTACCACTTTTACATTTATGGGGATGAGAATGAGCCTTAAGTCAATGCATTTTTAATACTGTTGGTGCCACAAGCATATATTATAGTGGAGTACTCACCAGTTGCCATGTACTGCACTGCTTTGTCTTGGATCTCCTTGGTCAGCTGCCCGCTGCAATTCAGATAAGCCAGCACCGCCGGTATTGGCAGCAACTTAACTAGATTCTGTTCCCCACAGCCCGTGGGCATCTGGATCAGAGAGTCCGGATTGTTAACAGCGTGGCCCAGTGGGTCCCCTATATGTGGGATAAGGTTTGCCAGTGTTTAACAAGAAACCTGAAGTTGTTATACCCACACAGATACAATGATAATACTGATATGACTTCTGCGCAGCTGCAACAGGGGCAACCCCACATGTGTCTATGGGCATCGATGGGACAACAGAGGGGCAGACCGTTTAACTGCTAGAAATAGTTAAGTCCTGGTTGATGTGCAAGTTTAAAGGGGACCTGTCACCTGAAGAAATAATTCAAAAGTATTTTCTACTTATTCAAAAGTATTTTCGACAGTCACTAGCCCACATCTTATATTGGATTGACAATACGTTCCTTATATTTCTATACTCAGTGATTCAGTGTAGAATCCCTAGAAGCACCCCAGGATGGTGCGAGGCTGTATAGAGGAAAAATACTATATGGCAACCCAACGGCACAACTCTTATTTTATCCATTAGAGTGAGTTTGTGCCTATTTCCTGGCCTGCCCACACTCCATGTGTTACTCACCAATCACAGTGACAGAAGCCTTGGCGGATCCTTTCACCATGTTTGCGGGTGGGGTGATGCTGAATGGAATTTGTGCGTTGTTGCCTGTATAAAGATGGTGGAGAAAGAACATGAAGAGTATTCTGGAACTAACAACTTTATTAGATCTAGTTCAGCGTTAGAGGGAAAGCCAAGCAGTGGGACTGGATTTAGAGATAACGATGCCCAAAATGCAGGAATTATACTCTATTATATTAAATATCCACTCTATGGCCCTAATGCCTCTCCCTATACCACCTTAAAACTAGGCTGGGATTATGAGAGTATAACCAATAGCAGTGAGCAGAAAATAAAGGTAAGGGTAGATTTCCAATCTGGCCAACAGATGGGGCTGTTGCAGGATCCCTAGGCAGGAATGATTTTTCTTGGGGAGAAGGGACTTACCTTCCACACACACCAGGTTACTGTATGTCACCTCCTTCTCTATACCCTCGGCCTGTTAGGGAAGGACATACGGGACGTGTGAATTAAAAAATGCTTTTCTTATACACTTATTGGCAAGAGGCGATGGGTCACTGGTTGATACAGGTTATGATATTTGTTCAATATTTGCATGACAACAATCCCCATTATGTTCTGTATTATATTTTGCCTTTTACAGAGCCCAAACCATCTGTTCCAGTGATTTAACCTTCAGCATTGTATTAGCCAAATTGCCACTTCAACGACAAGGTACATTAGTGTATATGTATGAACACTGGCATTCCCCTTCCATACCCTACCCTCTAGCAAGTCACACAAGTAACTAAGCACCGGTGGATGCAGACTGCAACGAGGCCCTGATCTTATTGCCTACCCTATGTCGGTACAGACTTAAGGTGGCCATACAGCTTAGACCGATTCAGCAGCTAATCAGCCTGTGTAGGGGCAGCAACGAGGGGCATGCCCGACCGATATCTGGCCTGAAATTGGCCAGATATCGATCAGGCAGGTTAAAAGATTTAGTCAGTCCCCAATCCGACTGTGCCCAATGCCGCCGTTAATTCGGGCTAAACGATCTAATTAGCCTACATTTGCCCGATATCGTCCACCTGTAGGAGGGGATATCGGGAGAAGATCTGCTCACTTGGCGACCTCGCTAAACGAGTGGATCTTAACTTGTATGGCCGCCTTTAGATTCAAAATAAGCCCTGGCAGCCACGTTTCAGAACTTCTAGAAAATCCTAGAGCTTAGTAAAAGGCCTAGGAGGTCTGAAACGTTGCTATTGCTTGTGTTGCAGCCATTTTTGCTGCAATAAAAAAAAAAATCACAGTGCTGTCTTTATATGAAAGGATATCTAGTTTTCAGTTGAAGTGGCTACTGGGGACATGTACCAGACAGGAACACAGAGTCTCATGAAACAGAGCCAGAGTGGGCCACCAGTAGATCACTTTAGTGGGTCCTCTATGGAGTTTTACCTACATGCCAGGACTGTGGTTTTCCTCATTTACCCTACAGCACTACAGAAACTCCAAAGCTGGACCTCCTGTCCATTCACAGTAGGGTATGGTCATGGGAGGAAGGCTGAAAGAACGGAAGCCAATATGGAGGGATGCCAGTCAAGAGGACTAGTCGATCTTATAGCCTTTTTTTTTGCATTCACACTAGTCTAGTTCCACAGAACTTCAGGTGGTCCCAGTTGTACAATTTTAGAAGCCCTGCTCTACATGGACAATCAATGGGAGTGTAACTGGATTCTCACCTCCACAATGACGGTCTTTATTACAGTATCACTGCGAGGTGGTTGGGTGGTGTTGGGAGGCCCTCCGCACGTGGCTCCAATAAAAGTCGTCTGAGCTGTCACATTAAAACTTATCACTCCTGTAGGGAGAAGCAGAGGCAGGCTTTGATATGCCACCGAATGCTTATACAATGTGTTTCAACTGTATATACAGTTGCAAAAAGTATTAAGATAAAAAGGCAAAAAGATAACAAATATAGGAAGATAGAAAAGGTAGAAACCCTAACGCGTATTCACAAAAACGTAAGCTTTTAATTGGACATTCTGTTCAAAATGTTGGAAGTTTGCGAGAGCGCCTACCCAGCGAATTAGCAGTCACGTTCCAGGAGTAGGAGGCCCTGCCTTTGGGGCACACACACATGTCCTGTGTCCCTTCCTGCAGAACGGCTGTGTAGTCCTTGGATGGTTGCAGGGTCACACGTACCTAAATACACACAAGAATAGTCGTGCTGTATTTATGAAGACTTACATTATTCAGAACATCTCAATATTCAAAGTCCAACTTACCCTTTAGTGCAAACAAGTTTGAAGGCTTATTTGATAATGCAGTGGGGGTAATTATAGGAGCCTTAACTGAGGTGGTTGTGCTGTACGATCCCCCCATTCCCATCCTCCTGTATCAACTATGTGAGTTGGGGCTAAAGGGTGGCGTTGTGGGGCTGGTTTGAAGCTGGGCAGGGGTGCAAAGCCTGCAGGAATGGGTGGTGGGGTCTCAGTGATATATAGGCGCTTCCATACTTGAAGAGCCAAACTAGATGTAATCTGGTCATTCAGCAATCTCCCAAAGTATTGTATAGGGCAGTGGCCCCCAACCAGTGGTCCCCCTACCTTTCCCTCACAAAAAGGATTTGAAAAATCCAAGCCAGTATTAAATTGTCTTTAAAACCACAATAAATAAGATAATCCTATGAGTAGAATGTGATGAAAATCTAAAGGCTGAGTTGGACAACTGATGGTGGCATTGTGGTTTGTGTAGAAGTGCATTATAAATGGCGGTATTGTGGTTTGTGTAGAAGTGCATTATAAATAGTGCTATTGTGGTTTGAGTAGAAGTGCATTATAAATGGCGCTATTGTGGTTTGAGTAGAAGTGCAGTATAAATGGCGCTATTGTGGTTTGAGTAGAAGTGCATTATAAATGGCGCTATTGTGGTTTGAGTAGAAGTTCAGTATAAATGGAGGTATTGTGGTTTGAGTAGAAGTGCAGTATAAATGGCGGTATTGTGGTTTGAGTAGAAGTGCAGTATAAATGGCGCTATTGTGGTTTGTGTAGAAGTGCAGTATAAATGGCGGTATTGTGGTTTGTGTAGAAGTGCAGTATAAATGGCGGTATTGTGGTTTGTGTAGAAGTGCAGTATAAATGGCAGTATTGTGGTTTGTGTAGAAGTGCAGTATAAATGGCGCTATTGTGGTTTGAGTAGAAGTGCAGTATAAATGGCGCTATTGTGGTTTGAGTAGAAGTTCAGTATAAATGGCGCTATTGTGGTTTGAGTAGAAGTTCAGTATAAATGGCGGTATTGTGGTTTGAGTAGAAGTGCAGTATAAATGGCGGTATTGTGGTTTGTGTAGAAGTGCATTATAAATGGCGCTATTGTGGTTTGTGTAGAAGTGCAGTATAAATGGCGGTATTGTGGTTTGTGTAGAAGTGCAGTATAAATGGCGGTATTGTGGTTTGTGTAGAAGTGCAGTATAAATGGCGGTATTGTGGTTTGTGTAGAAGTGCAGTATAAATGGCGGTATTGTGGTTTGTGTAGAAGTGCAGTATAAATTGCGGTATTGTGGTTTGTGTAGAAGTGTATTATAAATGGCGGTATTGTGGTTTGAGTAGAAGTTCAGTATAAATGGAGGTATTGTGGTTTGAGTAGAAGTTCAGTATAAATGGAGGTATTGTGGTTTGAGTAGAAGTTCAGTATAAATGGCGGTATTGTGGTTTGTGTAGAAGTGCAGTATAAATGGCGGTATTGTGGTTTGAGTAGAAGTTCAGTATAAATGGAGGTATTGTGGTTTGAGTAGAAGTGCATTATAAATGGCGGTATTGTGGTTTGTGTAGAAGTGCATTATAAATGGCGGTATTGTGGTTTGAGTAGAAGTTCAGTATAAATGGAGGTATTGTGGTTTGAGTAGAAGTTCAGTATAAATGGCGGTATTGTGGTTTGAGTAGAAGTTCAGTATAAATGGCGGTATTGTGGTTTGTGTAGAAGTGCATTATAAATGGCGGTATTGTGGTTTGAGTAGAAGTTCAGTATAAATGGAGGTATTGTGGTTTGAGTAGAAGTGCAGTATAAATGGAGGTATTGTGGTTTGAGTAGAAGTTCAGTATAAATGGCGGTATTGTGGTTTGAGTAGAAGTTCAGTATAAATGGCGGTATTGTGGTTTGTGTAGAAGTGCATTATAAATGGCGGTATTGTGGTTTGAGTAGAAGTTCAGTATAAATGGAGGTATTGTGGTTTGAGTAGAAGTGCAGTATAAATGGAGGTATTGTGGTTTGAGTAGAAGTTCAGTATAAATGGCGGTATTGTGGTTTGAGTAGAAGTTCAGTATAAATGGCGGTATTGTGGTTTGAGTAGAAGTTCAGTATAAATGGAGGTATTGTGGTTTGAGTAGAAGTGCATTATAAATGGCGGTATTGTGGTTTGTGTAGAAGTGCATTATAAATGGCGGTATTGTGGTTTGAGTAGAAGTTCAGTATAAATGGAGGTATTGTGGTTTGAGTAGAAGTGCAGTATAAATGGCGGTATTGTGGTTTGTGTAGAAGTGCATTATAAATGGCGCTATTGTGGTTTGTGTAGAAGTGCAGTATAAATGGCGATATTGTGGTTTGTGTAGAAGTGCAGTATAAATGGCGGTATTGTGGTTTGTGTAGAAGTGCAGTATAAATGGCGGTATTGTGGTTTGTGTAGAAGTGCAGTATAAATGGCGCTATTGTGGTTTGTGTAGAAGTGCAGTATAAATGGCGCTATTGTGGTTTGTGTAGAAGTGCATTATAAATTGCGGTATTGTGGTTTGTGTAGAAGTGTATTATAAATGGCGGTATTGTGGTTTGTGTAGAAGTGTATTATAAATGGCGGTATTGTGGTTTGTGTAGAAGTGCAGTATAAATGGCGGTATTGTGGTTTGAGTAGAAGTGCAGTATAAATGGCGCTATTGTGGTTTGTGTAGAAGTGTATTATAAATGGCGGTATTGTGGTTTGTGTAGAAGTGCAGTATAAATGGCGGTATTGTGGTTTGAGTAGAAGTGCAGTATAAATGGCGCTATTGTGGTTTGTGTAGAAGTGCAGTATAAATGGCGGTATTGTGGTTTGAGTAGAAGTTCAGTATAAATGGAGGTATTGTGGTTTGAGTAGAAGTGCATTATAAATGGCGGTATTGTGGTTTGTGTAGAAGTGCAGTATAAATGGCGGTATTGTGGTTTGAGTAGAAGTGCAGTATAAATGGCGGTATTGTGGTTTGTGTAGAAGTGCAGTATGGCGGTATTGTGGTTTGAGTAGAAGTGCAGTATAAATGGCGGTATTGTGGTTTGAGTAGAAGTGCAGTATAAATGGGCGGTATTGTGGTTTGTGTAGAAGTGCAGTATAATGGCGCTATTGTGGTTTGTGTAGAAGTGCAGTATAAATGGCGCTATTGTGGTTTGTGTAGAAGTGCAGTATAAATGGCGGTATTGTGGTTTGTGTAGAAGTGCAGTATAAATGGCAGTATTGTGGTTTGTGTAGAAGTGCAGTATAAATGGCGCTATTGTGGTTTGTGTAGAAGTGCAGTATAAATGGCGGTATTGTGGTTTGTGTAGAAGTGCAGTATAAATGGCGGTAATTTGTGGTTGTGTAGAAGTGCAGTATAAATGGCGGTATTGTGGTTTGTGTAGAAGTGCAGTATAAAATGGCGGTATTGTGGTTTTGTGTGAAGTGCAGTATAATGTGAGTAGGTAAATGGCGCTATTGTGGTTTGTGTAGAAGTGTATTATAAATGGCGCTATTGTGGTTTTGTGTAGAAGTGCCGAGTTATAAAATGGCGCTATTGTGGTTTGTGTAGAAGTGCAGTATAAATGGCGCTATTGTGGTTTGTGTAGAAGTGCAGTATAAATGGCGGTATTGTGGTTTGTGTAGAAGTGCAGTATAAATGGCGCTATTGTGGTTTGAGTAGAAGTGCAGTATAAATGGTGCTATTGTGGTTTGTGTAGAAGTGCAGTATAAATGGCGGTAATTGTGGTTTGAGTAGAAGTGCAGTATAAATGGCGGTATTGTGGTTTGAGTAGAAGTGCAGTATAAATGGCGGTATTTGTGGTTTGTGTAGAAGTGCAGTATAAATGGCGGTATTGTGGTTTGTGTAGAAGTGCAGTATAAATGGCGGTATTGTGGTTGTGTAGAAGTGCAGTATAAATGGCGGTATTGTGGTTTGAGTAGAAGTGCAGTATAAAATGGCGGTAAATTGGGGTTTGATGTAGAAGTGCAGTATAAAATGGCGGTATTGGGGTTTGAGTAGAAGTGCAGTATAAATGGCGGTATTGTGGTTTGTGTAGAAGTGCAGTATAAATGGCGGTATTGTGGTTTGTGTAGAAGTGCAGTATAAATGGCGGTATTGTGGTTTGTGTAGAAGTGCAGTATAAATGGCGGTATTGTGGTTTGTGTAGAAGTGCAGTATAAATGGCGGTATTGTGGTTTGTGTAGAAGTGCAGTATAAATGGCGGTATTGTGGTTTGTGTAGAAGTGCAGTATAAATGGCGGTATTGTGGTTTGTGTAGAAGTGCAGTATAAATGGCGCTATTGTGGTTTGTGTAGAAGTGCAGTATAAATGGCGCTATTGTGGTTTGTGTAGAAGTGCAGTATTACCTTGATGCACTGATTCAGATAGTTGGACACAAAGGCTCTCAGGAGCAACATCTCCCCTCGAGTGAAGGAGAAGGGTACAGAGACCTCCACAAAGAACGGGAGGGAGGAGGTGAAGTTGGACGGATACTTGGTCACCCCCAATCCTTTCCCTTCTGACAGGCAGAACATGGAGGCTTGCCATTGGGTGATGGTATCTGGGGCTTTCAGTGCTGGGGAAGCTGAACCTGTGTCACTGGCGGAAAGAATTAAAGACAAGGTGAATGTTATAAAACTATGGCACATAGGGATTCCCCTGTACTAAGCACAATTCAGCAGGAACAGCCCCCTAAGTTTGCTCATAGCCTGTACAGAGAGATACCATAAAACTATGGCACATAGGGATTCCCCTGTACTAAGCACAATTCGGCAGGAACAGCCCCCTAAGTTTGCTCATAGCCTGTACAGAGAGATACCATAAAACTATGGCACATAGGGATTCCCCTGTACTAAGCACAATTCAGCAGGAACAGCCCCCTAAGTTTGCTCATAGCCTGTACAGAGAGATACCATAAAACTATGGCACATAGGGATTCCCCTGTACTAAGCACAATTCAGCAGGAACAGCCCCCTAAGTTTGCTCATAGCCTGTACAGAGAGATACCATAAAACTATGGCACATAGGGATTCCCCTGTACTAAGCACAATTCAGCAGGAACAGCCCCCTAAGTTTGCTCATAGCCTGTACAGAGAAATACCATAAAACTATGGCAGTGTAAGGATTCCCCTGTACTAAGCACAATTCAGCAGGAACAGCTCCCCAGGAATAAAGGTTAGACAGACTCACCCAACAGCCACTATATCAAAATTCCAGACTTCAGGGAATGACTTTCTCACAGTTGAGATAGGCTCGCCAGGCACAGACACAGACACAGGCAGAGTCGCAGATAAAGGTGTTGCTGCGAAATTTAGATTTTTTAGATTTTTTTGTGGTATTTAGACCTATTTATTATTTTCAAGTGGCCAAATTTTGTCACCATTTTTTACACATTATAATAAATATGCCCCTAAGTGTGAGGAAGAGCACAGCAGTGCTCAAAACGTTGGATTTGTTTCTAACAATTCACTTATTTGCACTTGTTGAATTATTTGCCTTCTTCTTCCAACTCTTTGCAATTTTTAAATGGGGGTCACTGACCCCAGAAGCCAAAAAACTATTGCTCTGTGAGGCTCCAGTTTTATTTTTTATTCTTAGTTTTTGCAACTTTCATTTCTATTTAGTCCCTCTCCTATTCATATACCAGTCTCTCACCCAAACCACTCCCTGGTTGCTAAGGTAACTTGGACCCTAGCAACCAAATAACTGCTGAAACTCCAAACTGTAGAGCTGCTGAACTGACAATGAAATAACTAAAAAAACTACAAAGAATAAAAAAATGGAGACCAATTGCAAATTGTCTCAGAATATTACTCTCTACATCATACTAAATGTGTAGAACCCCTGCACTCTGCTTTGCTTTTCTACTGCATGATTTTTTTTGATGTGCCTGACTCTTTTGACGCAACCTTGACTTTTTTTTAAGCAACTTATTTAATGCGACCACAACTATGTTTGACGCGACCGCCAGTGCCGAAATGCGGCATGCATGCCTGCAGAAAAAAAAATCACTCATCACATCTGATGTAATATGTAATGTAATGTAATATAGCAAAGAACAACATTGAAACCCATCAGTTAATAGAGCTTCTCCAGCAGAATCCTGCATTGTAATCTGTTTTTCCCATGGGGCTAGCCATATTCTTCATTTCCCAGGGTGCCACAGCCATGTGACCTGTGCTCTGATAAACTTCACTCACACTTTACTGCTGCGCTGCAAGTTGAAGTGATTTCCCCCCCACCCCCAGCAGCCGATCAGCAGAACAATGGGAAGGGAGCAAGATAGCAGCTCCCAGTAGGTATCAGAATAGCACTCAATAGTAAGAAATCCAAGTCCGGCTTGGGACTCCTCCAGTTACATGGGAGTAGGAGAAACAATAGGTTAGCTGAAAGCAGTTCTAATGTGTAGTGCTGGCTCCTTCTAAAAGCTCAGACTCAGGCACACTTTACTGCTGCGCTGCAAGTTGGAGTGATATCCCCCCCCCCTCACCCCCAGCAGCCAATCAGCAGAACAATGGGAAGGGAGCAAGATAGCTCCCAGTAGGTATCAGAATAGCACTCAATAGTAAGAAATCAAAGTCCGGCTTGGGACTCCTCCAGTTACATGGGAGTAGGAGAAACAATAGGTTAGCTGAAAGCAGTTCTAATGTGTAGCGCTGGCTGAAAGCTCAGACTCAGGCACACTTTACTGCTGCGCTGCAAGTTGGAGTGATATCCCCCCCCCCCTCACCCCCAGCAGCCAATCAGCAGAACAATGGGAAGGGAGCAAAATAGCAGCTCCCAGTAGGTATCAGAATAGCACTCAATAGTAAGAAATCCAAGTCCGGCTTGGGACTCCTCCAGTTACATGGGAGTAGGAGAAACAATAGTTTAGCTGAAAGCAGTTCTAATGTGTAGCGCTGGCTCCTTCTAAAAGCTCAGACTCAGGCACACTTTACTGCTGTGCTGCAAGTTGGAGTGATATCCCCCCTCCCTCCTCATTCCCAGCAGCCGATCAGCAGAACAATGGGAAGGGAGCAAGATAGCAGCTCCCAGTAGGTATCAGAATAGCACCCAATAGTAAGAAATCCAAGTCCGGCTTGGGACTCCTCCAGTTACATGGGAGTAGGAGAAACAATAGGTTAGCTGAAAGCAGTTCTAATGTGTAGCGCTGGCTCCTTCCGAAAGCGCAGACTCAGGCACACTTTACTGCTGCGCTGCAAGTTGAAGTGATATCCACCCCCCTCACCCCCAGCAGCCAATCAGCAGAACAATGGGAAGGGAGCAAGATAGCAGCTCCCAGTAGGTATCAGAATAGCACTCAATAGTAAGAAATCCAAGTCCGGCTTGGGACTCCTCCAGTTACATGGGAGTAGGAGAAACAATAGGTTAGCTGAAAGCAGTTCTAATGTGTAGCGCTGGCTGAAAGCTCAGACTCAGGCACAATGCACTGAGATGGCGCCTACACACCAATATTACAGCTACAAATACATTTGTTGGTACAAGAATAAAAGGTTAAATGGCAGAGGGAATTATTTGCTGTGCAACAGTGTCATTTAGAAATTAAAAGTGCCCCATAAATATCCTGACAGAATCCCTTTAAAGTGTTTAACTAAAATGTAATTTTCCCCTTTGTGTTTTTAAAAATATAGAAGCCCTGGGCCCGAATCAGGTTAATAAGGAAATGATAATACACAGAGCAGCTGAGAGATCTTACCCATGTTTGAATGAAAAAATCCTAGTGTATAACCATAGAAGCCACACAGCTCTGGTTTGTATATGGATGAATTTGTAGCAAAGTGCAAGCCAGCGCTCTAAAGAAAAATTGAAAGTGTTGAGAAATGCATTTTAGTTCCAGTACATTTGCCCCTTTCTTAAAGTGATACTGACATTAAAAAAACTACTCTTAAAGATATGATAGTACAATAAAAGTTCCCTATAGGTCATGCTGATATTTTTTTTTTCACTAATTGAGTTGCTTTTGTAAGTAATTGTAACTTGATATCCCTAAACCTGACTGTTTGGCCTACCTGACTGTCCAATTCTAAGCAACTGTTCAATTTGTCTTCATTACTTTATTTGCCTTCTTCTTCCAACTGTTTGCATTTTTAAATGGCTGACCCCAGTAGGGAAAAAAAACTATTGCTCCAGTTTTATTGTTTTTGTAACCTTTTGTAATTTGCTTTTCTATTCAGGCCCCCTCCTAGTCATATACCAGTCTCTCATCCAAACCACTCCCTGGTTGCTAAGGTAACCTGGACCCTAGCAACCAAATAGCTGGTGAAACGGCAAACTGGAGAGCTGCTGAACTAAAACTGAAGTAACTAAAAAAAAACGCAAATAGTAAAAAATGAAGACCAGTCTCAGAATATTACTTTCTACATTGTGCTAAAAGTTAACTCAAAAGGTGAACAACTCCTTTAAACAGTAAATATGTAAGTGGGTACCCTGCTTCTCTCCTGTGCTGTCCTTTGCTTAGGACCATGGCTTGCTCAAGTTGAGTAAAGGTGGCCCTACACAGACCAATTCTAGCTGACGATATCAGTCCTTTAGACCAATTCAGCGGCTTATTGGCCCATGTATGGGCACTAACGACAGGCCTGCCTTAAATCAGCCAGATCTCGATCGGGAAGGTTTGATTTTCCAGTTGGATGCGGTCCCCGAACCGACTGTGCCTATAGCCACCGTTACAATTCAATCATTTGGCCCCAGGGCCAAACAACTGAATTAGCCTGATATCGCCCACCCGTAGGGATATTTGGAGAAGATCCACTTGCTTGGCAACCTCGCCAAACAAGCAGATCTGACCATGTATGGCCACCTTAAGAGGTCCAACATTACATTTCCTGGAGTGCAGTGGCATTAAAGTAGGGGAAGAAGATCCCCATGGTTGCATAGATGCCCAGGGGAGTTATTTTGATAGTGCTCTAGGCCACTCACTGTTTGAATTGAAGAAGATGTTCACCTTTTAAAATATCCTTCTAAACTGCAGTTGGCAGTGGGAAAAAGACATTGGCCAAATGTGGCCAAAGGAACTGGCCTTATAGGGCTGGAGAGCTATACATAACTTTGCTATATCCCCCCAGTAGACACAGTGCAGCTGTGAGCAGTGAGACCACTTACCTTAAATTCATTGTATGTGTTTCCTTGGCCTGGGAACTGAACAGGTTGGTAGACTAAACCATCATCTAAAACTCGATTTTCGGAATCAATACATGGAGGCGCTGCTGGCTCTACATTATATTCTCCAACGGAATATCCATTTAGGCTGAGGTATTGCAGAGCATTGTACACCTTTAACAGAGAGCATAGCACAAAAATGATTATCTTCTCAAATTGAGAAATGATTATTTATTGGCACCACTAGTACAATTTGTGGTCCTGGGTAGGTAAGCTTCCACGCATGACCATGAAGCAACCACATTTGACAAGTGTGTGGTTTTGCAGGGCCACCATCAGAAACCATATTTTTTCAATGCAGTCCCATACGGATTAGTACTAAACACTGGTTTTCAGAGCCTCTGCAAATGACTGTGCTGCCTACAGTAGAATCCCCTGTAGCCCCCTGAAGGCTACTCTGTATCCCTGTAGCAATCACCTTCTGTTAGTTGGACAGCAAATTACTGGTGGCTGCAAGCAATATGGGGGTACCTACATTTAAGTCATAATAAAACACCCTGATCAATATTTGTGCTTCTGATTATCGTATCTTGATTGTATCAGTATTCTCGTCACCACTGCAAATATTCCAGCAACATTCATTGGTTCGCTGCAAGATGATGGACCATACCAAAATGTTCTTCATGCCTATTAACTATAGGTAATTGCCTGCGCACAATCCCTTTCACATCTATGGTTAATCCTATCAGCCAGGTAGTAGAAAGCTTGATTTAAACTTGCAGCCCTTCGGATAATTGAAACCTTCTTTTGTGAAATGCGAAATGATCCAGGTGCAGCTTAGACAAACATCTGTTTTTTTCTTATTCACTCACCCTCTCAGCTGTCAGCTGCGTGCCCGGCCCAAGAAGGATAAGGCTGGAATCAATGGCTAGGAGCCCACACAGGGATCTGGGATCTGCTCTTAGCGTTAAGTTAACATTGGATCCTGGAGTCCCTTGAGAGGCTGAGAAGCTCAGGGAAACCTTCGAAAAAGAGGTTAAATATTATAAGGCTGTGTGTCCTATAATCTGCAGTTCACTCCAGATGTAAATTCTGCAACGTAGTTCACTGCAATAAAGCAAGTCTGAGACTGATGCCGTTTGGTCTGATATTTACATTTGTCATTGGAGAGGTAGATTCTTAGATATGTCTCTGTAACAGGGATTTTCTCAACAGGTATATTATGTGAGCCATCACTTCTCCCCTGTGGCCCCATCCTAATCCCACTGCCCTATCTACTATAGCTTCCCCATCATCCTCTAGAGGTGGCCATACACTGTATGGTCCACTCATTTGCCAAACAAGCAGATCTTTTCCCGATCTTTGCCCGATATGCCCACCTAAGGTGGGCAATATCAGGCTAGTTCAATCGTTTGGCCCTAGGGCCAGATGATTGAATTAAAACGGCGGGTATATGGGCCGAGGACCACATCAGCAAGTTGATGAAGTCCCTGATCTAACAGGAAATCAAACCTACCCGATCGAGATTTCAGGCCAGATATCAGTCAGGTAGGCCCATTGGTCTGAAGGACCCGAATCAACAGCTGAAATCTGCCTATATATGGCCACCCTAACTCTCCCACCCCCCTAGTTCCACAGTTACTTTCATATCGATGATGTCATCAACAGACAACAAATAATAATTATATAATTACCTTTTTATATTTGGTATATCATTATTTGGGAAAAAGACCCAAAGAAAGATCAAAACCTGGCATTCAGTACATGTCCACCTCGAGTCAGTTGGCCTACCTGGTGTTCGAAGCACTTCTCTGTGTTCAGATGGATTTTGTGAGCTATGACCTCCGACTGCAACATGCTGTATACAATGACATCAAAACCAGGAGCCAACTCCTGAGATACCGTGAGGTTTAAGCTGAAGGTGCCACGCTGAGCTGTAGGAACAGAGAGGAAGAGGCATATCCTTAAGGATTTATATAATTCTTATATTCTGGATTCCTTCTGCGTTCGAGGCCATTAAATAAAATGCATTTGCAAATATGGAATTATCTAGGTCATGTATTTTCCCAAAGGCCTGTGGTTCATGCCTTAACCATACCCCCCAACCTATGAATGGCCTATAAAACACTGCCTCCCAATCCAAACAGGGCAATGCAACTACTAACAATAATGGGATTCCATGGGTAAACTGGGGATGGGGGGGAGAAACCATGACCGTGTAAGATACAATTCTGAAGCACGTGCTGGTTGGTGGGTGACAAATAGACATCTCATGGAACACCTTGGATGGACAAAGAGTTGTACCTCAGGGTGAAAGCAGTGGGGTAAGAAGTAAAGTGAAATAGCCCAGGTTTTTTTGGACCAAAATTTGGTGGACATGGCAAAATCCATTGACATTTATGAGAAGGAACCCAGGGCAAGTCTAGTAAGGTAAAAACCAACTTGTGGCCAGACATGAGAAGAGAGAAGACTATAGAAGCTAGACACCACAGTCAAGAAGGAAAACTACTGGAAGAAAGCCATCAATGAGCCCTAGAACAAACCCCACAAGGAGGAACTGATGTAAAGCCAGAGCCGCTCTTGGGTAGTGCTAGTTAGAAGTGTGCAGTAGGGCAGCTCAGCATTGACTTATTACTTTTATAGCTTTCTATGCTATTTTCTGTATTATCTTTAACCTCCGCTAGATGCAGACCAGCCCTAAAGGTATGTAAATATAAGCTCTAGGAAGCGATACTCACGTCTGCTATTCAAGGCCACCAAATGTTCTCCAGATTTCACAATCTTGGTTTTTGACATCACCTGTATTGTTAAAGGCAAAGTTACACATCAGATACCCCAATATTTATCTAAAGTCAACTGTATATACCCTCTACCCATAAGGTACAGGTGGAATTGGATAGCTCCTTGTAGCAAATGCCATTTTTACTGTTAGACTGCAATACTTCTCGACACCATGCTAGTTCAGTATCTATCCTACCATACATTAGGAAGGTACATAGATACTATATAAGCTGCCAACACTGCTGGATCTGGCCTCCATTACAGTTATTCATTGTTAGTTTTGTAGCTACCAACTGGTTCTCACCCCGTTTCTCCCATTGGAGGCCCCCCTACCCTCATCACTCACCAGGTAGTAGAAAGAGACATTGGTCACATTCCCTAGAGCTTTGGGGCTGAGGGAGTAATGGGCTTTGATGGTGTAACTATTCCCACAGCTCAGTTCCTGCTGGGGAGCACTTATCTCCACGTAGCTCCCGGTGCGAGAGAAGAACCGTGTGACCGTGTAAACGTCATTAGAGTAAATAGGCATCACCCAGTTGGGATCGTAACATGTCTCCGCATTCTTATAAATGGCCTGAAAGTGGACAGAAAGTGACTTATACACTCTGCAAAGTACTCGATACTAAGCAGTGACTACAGCCATGATGATATTATTACCTGTAGGTCCAGCTGAGGTTGTTCATAGCCGGACACATCCAGCTCATACCGTACTTTGCCATTTCTGTCTGTGGTCAGATTCTGCACATTGTTTCCACTGACCCGGAGCTCTATGGTCTCGTTGCTAAGGGGATTTCCGGCAGCATTCACCAAAGTCATCTAAAACACACACATGGAAAGTGTAACACTGCAAACCCTAGCAACCAGATAGCTGGAGAGCTGCTGAACAAAATAGTTCAATAATAATTCATAAACCACAAAAATAAAAAGTAAGGACCAATTGCAAATTGCCTCATGGGTTCTGTATCATTCTAAACACTGTACATTCTTTTTCATTGTCTATTGTATCATTGTTAACCTGATTCTAATACTGACTGCTGTGACCGGCATGATCCCCTGTTAGTCTTTACACTTTATCAGTGCTACTGTAATCCTAAGGGTGAAGACACACAGAGCTACCTAGTAGCAGCTACTTGTCACGGCTACTAAACACCAGAAAATCCCCTGCCATACACAGTACTGAGAATTCCCTCTGCTAAAACACATGTAGAGACAATTATCAGTAAATGATCAGCATTGTCTGTTTCTGTAGCCGTGACAAGAATCTGCTACTAGTAGCCCTGTGTGTCTTCACCTTAATACTGGTTCTAAGTTACTGTTGTCACTTAAGGGTGAAGACACACAGAGCTACATAGTAGCAGCTACTTTTTCACAGATACTAAATTCTGGAAAATACCCTGCCATAGATAATACTGAGAATTGCCTCTGCTAAAACACACGTAAAGACAATAATCAGCAAATGATCAGCATTGTCTGTTTTAGAAGCCTTGACAAGTGGCTGCTACTAGTAGCTCCGTGTGTCTTCACCCTAAAGGAGATCTAAACCCTAAAAACGAATATGGTTAGAATTGCCATATTTTTTACCAGGATTCCCTAACCTCTTATACATGTGAGCCACATTAAAATGGAAAAGTGTTGGGGAGCAACACAGGCAGGCACAAAGTTCCAGGGGTGCCAAAGAAGAGCTATGATTGCCTATTTGGTAGCCCCTGTGTGGTTTGGCAGCCTACAGGAGGCTCTGTTGACATTATACTGGGTTTTTGAGCAACCAAAATTTACCCCCAAGTCAGGAATTCAAAAATTAACCCTTTGTTTTATGCCACTGGGAGCAACAACCAAGGGGCTGGTGAGCAACATGTTGCCCCCAAGGCACTGGTTGGGGATCATGGTTCTATTCACTGAACTTACAGCACCAGCTTGGGGGGGGGGGGATACATGATTTCTATAAAAGAAATGATCCAGGCATTCAAAGTTGTCACACAAGCTTATTATCTTGAATCTTGTTAGGAGTGTCAGGGGCACTGCACATGCTCAGTGGGCTCTGGGCAGCTGTTGAGAAGCTAAGGGGTCATCACAAAGGATCAAGCATAAAGAGGACTATATGTTATATAAACTAATGATACAGGGTAGATAATTCATTTCTGGTTTGCCATGTACTGAGAATTAGCATTATTTCCGATTCAGCCTTGTATTGTCATATTTATGCTCTATATGTACTTTATATTGTGAGTGGGTCCCTAAGCTCAGTAGCAGAGCACAGCAGAAAAGAAGATGGAGGGGCTACTGGGGCATCTTTGTGGGCACATATCTTGCTAAAGAGCTGGGGGGCTGGTTCAGAACCCCCAAACATAACATTTTGAGTATAATTCTTTGTTAAGCTTTAGTTCTCCTTTAAACCCCAGAGACATACTGTATCAGCCCATACAGATGTTTCTCTATCACTGTAGTGTTGTGCTGGGGGGGCAGCCCCTTGACTTTATAGAACAGAAATCACAACAGAGAGTAACTCACAGCAACACGGTAAGGAATCCCCGGCTTGTAATACGGCTGTATGGCTTGGTAATCAAAGGAAACCCGGGCTATTAGGTTGCTTATGGACACGGAGCCAGATTCTGTCACTTGGACTCCTACAACACAGAAGCAGAGTTGGGAACAGTAAATATGGAGTCCAGTGTGGAGGCTGAGAATGAATGGTGGTAAAGGAGTTAAAAGAGTTAAAGAACAGGTAAAGGAGTCACACACAGCAGGGATAATATTTCCCAGGGTGCCACAGCCATGTGACCTGTGCTCTGATAAACTTCACTCACACTTTACTGCTGCGCTGCAAGTTGGAGTGATATCCCCCCCCCTCACCCCCAGCAGCCGATCAGCAGAACAATGGGAAGGGAGCAAGATAGCAGCTCCCAGTAGGTATCAGAATAGCACTCAATAGTAAGAAATCCAAGTCCGGCTTGGGACTCCTCCAGTTACATGGGAGTAGGAGAAACAATAGGTTAGCTGAAAGCAGTTCTAATGTGTAACGCTGGCTGAAAGCTCAGACTCAGGCACACTTTACTGCTGCGCTGCAAGTTGGAGTGATATCCCCCCTCACCCCCAGCAGCCGATCAGCAGAACAATGGGAAGGGAGCAAGATAGCAGCTCCCAGTAGGTATCAGAATAGCACTCAATAGTAAGAAATCCAAGTCCGGCTTGGGACTCCTCCAGTTACATGGGAGTAGGAGAAGAAGATAGCAGCTCCCAGTAGATATCATGATAGCACTCAATAGTAAGAAATTCAAGTTTAAATGGCAGAGGGAATTATTAGCTATGTAACAGTGTCATTCAGAAATAAAATTTACCCCCAGAAAAATCATGACAGTATTCCTTTAAGTGCAGAGTGCTCTGGTGCACTACAGCCCTGTTCTGTGCACCTGACTTGAGCTGACAGTTAGTACAAAGCTGCTGTAAGTACATGTTGCTCCTATGGGCTCTCCGGGAAGTTCTGGCTGCACACACGGTATTTATAATTCTGAACACTTCAAAACACCCATATCGACGCCAATGCAGCTTTTGCCCCAGGACTGACACAGTGGCTGCTGGCCAATCCCTTTTTATTTCTCACAAGGCCTTTACCTGTGCCATTCTCTGTCAGTGTTATCTGGTAGCTCAGAACCATGTCAAGTCCACCCCGCTCCAACTGGAACAGGGCCAGGTCAGCAGTGTAGTTAAACGTGCCGCTGGGGTCCACCTGGAATACAGAACGGTTTTGCTTAGTTCCCCCAGTCATCGGAGGCAGAAGGAGTCCCAGAGTGTCTGCTCTGTAGTTAAAATATAACGTTTCATTTGTAGTAAAGCCAAACAATTGCCCATGAGTAATAAGTATAGTGGTACATGGGGTCTGCTGTATCGGCTGGGGGTGGAGGCTGCCAGGGGCAAAAAATTCAAAAAGTATACAAAATAAATAATGAAGACCAATTGAAAAGTTGCTTACAATTGGCCATTCTATAACAGACTAAAAGGTATCATTTAACCATTAAATAAACCCAATAGGGCTGTTCTGCCCCAATAAGGGGTAATTATATCTTAGTTGGGATCAAGTACAGGTACTGTTTTATTATTACAGAGAAAAGGGAATCATTTAACCATGAAATAAACCCAATAGGGCTGTTCTGCCCCCAATAAGGGGTAATTATATCTTAGTTGGGATCAAGTACAGGTACTGTTTTATTATTACAGAGAAAAGGGAATCATTTAACCATTAAATAAACCCAATAGGGCTGTTCTGCCCCCAATAAGGGGTAATTATATCTTAGTTGGGATCAAGTACAGGTACTGTTTTATTATTACAGAGAAAAGGGAATCATTTAACCATGAAATAAACCCAATAGGGCTGTTCTGCCCCAATAAGGGGTAATTATATCTTAGTTGGGATCAAGTACAGGTACTGTTTTATTATTACAGAGAAAAGGGAATCATTTAACCATGAAATAAACCCAATAGGGCTGTTCTGCCCCAATAAGGGGTAATTATATCTTAGTTGGGATCAAGTACAGGTACTGTTTTATTATTACAGAGAAAAGGGAATCATTTAACCATGAAATAAACCCAATAGGGCTGTTCTGCCCCAATAAGGGGTAATTATATCTTAGTTGGGATCAAGTACAGGTACTGTTTTATTATTACAGAGAAAAGGGAATCATTTAACCATTAAATAAACCCAATAGGGCTGTTCTGCCCCAATAAGGGGTAATTATATATTAGTTGGGATCAAGTACAGGTACTGTTTTATTATTACAGAGAAAAGGGAATCATTTAACCATTAAATAAACCCAATAGGGCTGTTCTGCCCCCAATAAGGGGTAATTATATATTAGTTGGGATCAAGTACAGGTACTGTTTTATTGTTAGAGAGAAAAAGGAAATAATTTTTAAAAATTAGAATTATTTGCTTTTAATGGAGTCTATGGGTGATGGCCTTCCCGTAATTTGGTACCTGTACAAAACTGATTAATCCCAAATAACGAACTTATGTATATGATTCATGATGTATGCCACTGAAGGTAAGGATTATATTACTCCTGATACAGGGGAGTAGGAAGTGTTCCCCATAGGCCTAGGAGCACAACAGAAGATGACTTATTGATTGTGGCACAATACTCACATCTCCAGCAATGTTCTGACAGAGGCCTTCAGGTTTTCTGTTGCAGCTCATTCCAGGATAATAATAATTATATTTCCTGCAAAGTCTGCCAGACAGCTTCCCTGGCACTCCCTGACCATAGGTGTATCTGCCATGGGAAATAAACAAGGAGTTACGTTTTCTGATGAACCGTAGAAACAGTTGGTTGTAAATGATAAAGTGAGGTAGCAACGAGGCAGATAATCAGTGAAGAACTGTGGGGGTATAAGTGATGTTAATGGACATGTAAACCTTACATTTTTCTACCAACAAATAGCAGCTTTTTACCAAGCGGCCATTTTCCCTCTCATACATCTTCACTGCCATTTACATCTGCAAACAGCACACGTGTGCTGTAAAGTTCATGCAATAAAGAATGCAGGCTTACACAGGCAGAACTTACTTTGATAAAACATTGTGCTTGGATTAAGCAGTGTAATGGTTAAACTGAGCTCAGGAGAGGAGATTAGGAGAAAAAAATAGGAGCAGACAGCTAGAGCTGAGTTCCTATGGGAACCAGCAGTGCCATCTCTTCATTGGCTGCTAGACGGGAGGGTGGGGTTTGGTTACCCGAGTTGAGAAGAACTGAGCATGCTCAGTAGCCAAGAGCCAAAGTCAATTGCTAAAGGAAGGGGCCGAGTATGTTAGGGGAGGAGAATGAATCCTAAGTGATTAAGGCAATGCTGTAGCCTTACTATTAACCTTTGAATAACCAGAGTGGTAGGTATTTAGAGATTTCAAAGAGGCTGTTCACTGATTACATGTGGGAGGTTTATTTGTCTTTTAAGTAACAATTGAGTCTTAAAGGGCATTTTCTGTGTGTGGATCAAAGATCCAAGTCCTAGAAAAGGCCTTTTTGGGTCTGTATGAAAGTGAAGGTACTTGGCCTTTTAAGATTCTGGTTAAGGTGCTCAGTTCATTATATTATTATCATCTTATCCCAACAGTCCATGACTTGGAGGTACAGTGCAATGCTTCAAAAATGATGTCATTGACATGGAAATGCTGTAAAAATAACAACAGCGACTTACTTGGCATTGACCTGAAATGTTATGTTCTGATCCTGTATGGATATAGTGTTGGGAGCAGCCACGGTCACACTGTATCTGGGCAGCGCTGTAATACGTACAAATAAGATATATTAATATAATGATTAAAAAAGAACCCTAAAATTGATGTTATTCTTGTCGTATATAACCCATGGCGGGGAAAGGATTTTGTTCCACATACATACCATATTCAGCCACTTCAAATGGCTGGGAAACTGCAGGGCCAGATATTCTTTCAGCCACTATGTTGTATGTTCCCAGGGTGGCATCACTCAGCAGAAGGTATTCCAGGGCCACCAGTCCTTGCCTCGAAGTCTTATTCAGCCACTGGAAAATTCGACTCCCTAAGGGATCCTAAGAGAGAGACAAAGGGGTTAAACTCGACACTTCTTTGATCTTTGCAGTGATAAGTAGGTTTTTTAAGGTCCAGTATTTTTGTTTCCTACTTAATGACCTATATTCTGAATTCAGTGTAACAATTTACATTTTAAAGGATAAGTAAAACCTTAAAATAAGTAATGCAAAAGAGAGTGCTGTTAAAAGCACGTGTGCAATTTACATTTATTATTGTTTTGAAGATATTAAGGGCAATATATACTGTTAATTTCAATGCATTTTGTTACAGCATCTCCCCCTGCTGGTCTGTTAGGAACTGGGACAATTTTATAGGTGAAAGAAAGAGGGACGCTTCGATGTTCTTCTGGTTAGGAAAGATGTTCCAGAAGAATATCAGATCAGCACTTTTTCTTTCACCTAAGAATTTCCTCAGCATCACAGCTGCAGACAGCCCAACAGGGGGCGATGTTGTAACAAATTATTTCAAAACTACAGTACATATTCTTCTTTAATATCTTCAAATCTTAAGAACAAATGAATGTAAATTGCTTAGACTAGTACTCTCATCAATTTTACATTCACTCATTTTAAAGGTTTACTTATCCTTTATAGCTATAAAGTTCCACCCATTATATAACTGATGGGTTCCTTAACCAATAAGTGATAGCACCCATGATGCATGCCACTAAACCACCCCATTGGGTGACTGAACAGCTTATAGTGGACTTGTTTAGCTATGATGGAAAGAACTGAAATACTTGCAAAGTATGAGACTTAGTAATACAGAATTAAAAAGAAAATGAATATAAATGGTTGCACTTACCAATATATAGATGGCAGTGTACTGAAAATGAAAAGAACACATTGTTAGGTTTTATACAAAGCTCATTGGCAACCAGCATATTAATTTATACAAATATCATAGGTCTATGGATAATGGATGTAATGCTAAATTCAATATGTCTTCCCTACAGCAAAACCAGGAAGTAATGCCAAACTCAGTATGGCTTCCCTACAGCATGGGCAGAAAGTAATGGCAATGCCAGTATGGCTTCCCTACAGCAAAACCAGGAAGTAATGCCAAACTCAGTATGGCTTCCCTACAGCATGGGCAGGAAGTAATGGCAATGCCAGTATGGCTTCCCTACAGCAAAACCAGGAAGTAATGCCAAACTCAGTATGGCTTCCCTACAGCAAAACCAGGAAGTAATGGCAATGCCAGTATGGCTTCCCTACAGAAAGAGTAGGAAGTAATGCTAAATTCAATATGGCTTCCCTGCAACATGAGCAGGAAGTGATACTAAAACCAGTATGGTTTCCCCGCAGCAAGAGAAAAGGCTGACAGTAATTGAGAATGGCTTCCCTACAGCAAGGGCAGGAAGTAATGGCAATGCAGTGTGGCTTCCCTACAGCAAAACCAGGAAGTAATGCCAAACTCAGTATGGCTTCCCTACAGCAAAACCAGGAAGTAATGGCAATGCCAGTATGGCTTCCCTACAGAAAGAGTAGGAAGTAATGCTAAATTCAATATGGCTTCCCTGCAACATGAGCAGGAAGTGATACTAAAACCAGTATGGTTTCCCCGCAGCAAGAGAAAAGGCTGACAGTAATTGAGAATGGCTTCCCTACAGCAAGGGCAGGAAGTAATGGCAATGCCAGTGTGGCTTCCCTACAGCAAAACCAGGAAGTAATGCCAAACTCAGTATGGCTTCCCTACAGCAAAACCAGGAAGTAATGGCAATGCCAGTATGGCTTCCCTACAGAAAGAGCAGGAAGTAATGCTAAATTCAATATGGCTTCCCTGCAACATGAGCAGGAAGTGATACTAAACCAGTATGGTTTCCCCGCAGCAAGAGAAAAGGCTGACTAATTGAGAATGGCTTCCCTACAGCAAGGGCAGGAAGTAATGGCAATGCCAGTGTGGCTTCCCTACAGCAAAACCAGGAAGTAATGCCAAACTCAGTATGGCTTCCCTACAGCAAAACCAGGAAGTAATGGCAATGCCAGTATGGCTTCCCTACAGAAAGAGCAGGAAGTAATGCTAAATTCAATATGGCTTCCCTGCAACATGAGCAGGAAGTGATACTAAAACCAGTATGGCTTCCCTACAGCAAGGGCAGGAAGTAATGGCAATGCCAGTGTGGCTTCCCTACAGCAAAACCAGGAAGTAATGCCAAACTCAGTATGGCTTCCCTACAGCAAAACCAGGAAGTAATGGCAATGCCAGTATGGCTTCCCTACAGAAAGAGTAGGAAGTAATGCTAAATTCAATATGGCTTCCCTGCAACATGAGCAGGAAGTGATACTAAAACCAGTATGGTTTCCCCGCAGCAAGAGAAAAGGCTGACTAATTGAGAATGGCTTCCCTACAGCAAGGGCAGGAAGTAATGGCAATGCCAGTATGGCTTCCCTACAGAAAGAGCAGGAAGTAATGCTAAATTCAATATGGCTTCCCTGCAACATGAGCAGGAAGTGATACTAAAACCAGTATGGTTTCCCCGCAGCAAGAGAAAAGGCTGACAGTAATTGAGAATGGCTTCCATGCAGCCAGTGGAAAGCCAATGAGCACTTACCGTCTCTTGCACAGGACGCAGCAGGGGATTTAACGAAATCAAACGACATTGCACTGCAGAGAAAACAACGGGGTGTGAATAGATGACACATGATGTGTGCAGTACCTAGCCCTGTACTTCCCCAGCCTATCCAAGTGACCACAAGAAAATTTTCCAAAACCAGCCTGAACAAAAAAGGGAAAAAGAAAGGGACCAAACAACTTTCTAGCTGTGTCATTAACCGTAATGTCCTGTGCTCCTCTGTGGGTTCCTGGGACACTGGGCCTAGTGAGACCTTTCTTCATTGAAGGTTTATGCAAAATATTAAAGGTCCTTTAATACCCAACACAACTATAGAAACTGGCAACTCCACAAGCGAGTCCTCCAAACGCTTCTGGTTCTAAATTTAACCCCTACTTATCATTCAACAACCAACTGTTAAACACAAGACTAAAAAATTGGAAATGCAGTCCATGTTCTATTTGACCCCAATGAATGAAGTGCTAAGACGCCCCGTGCTTACCCTTTTGCCCAGCCTTGTAAATAGATTTATCCAGCTGCACAAAGTTGATGTTTTCCATTTTACCAATCACCGCAGACCTACGTTCCATAATAGTGTCTCTTGGGCCAGTAGCCACCATGGTAATGAATACTGGGACTGTCATGCTCACTGCTGGAACCTAGGGGAGATCAGATTCATATGCAATGGCGTTTGTTAGCAAAGTACAAACCAGACAGTACAAATCCCTGCTCAAGCAGCGCCTAGTGAGGGCTCCAAAGTGGTAGCTTAACAATATCTATCTATCTATCTATCTATCTATCTATCTAGTATCTATCATTCTATCTATCTATCTATCTATCTATCTATCTATCTATCTATCTATCTATCTTGTATCTATCTATCATTCTATCTATTTATCTATCTAGTATCTATCATTCTATCTATCTATCTAGTATCTATATCATTCTATCTATCTATCTATCTATCTATCTATCTATCTATCTATCTATCTATCTATCTATCTATCAATCATTCTATCTATCATTCTATCTATCATTTTATCTATCATTCTATCTATCATTCTATCTATCTATCTATCTATCTATCTATCTATCTATCTATCTAGTATCTATATCATTCTATCTATCTATCTATCTATCTATCTATCATCTATCTATCTATCTATCTATCTATCTATCTATCTATCTATCTATCTATCTAGTATCTATATCATTCTATCTATCTATCTATCTATCTATCTATATCATTCTATCTATCTATCTATCTATCTATCTATCTATCTATCTAGTATCTATCATTCTATCTAACCATCTATCTATCTATCTAGTATCTATCATTCTATCTATCTATCTATCTATCTTGTATCTATCTATCTATCATTCTATCTATCTATTTATCTATCTAGTATCTATCATTCTATCTATCTATCTAGTATCTATATAATTCTATCTATCTATCTATCAATCATTCTATCTATCATTCTATCTATCATTCTATCTATCTAGTATCTATCTATCATTCTATCTATCTATCTAGTATTTATATCATTCTATCTATCTATCTATCTATCATCTATCTATCTATCTATCATCTATCTATCTATCTAGTATCTATATCATTCTATCTATCTATCATCTATCTATCTATCTATCTATCTATATCATTCTATCTATCTATCTATCTATCTATCATTCTATCTAGTATATATCTATCATTCTATCTATCTATCTATCTATCTATCTATCTAGTATCTATCTATCATTCTATCTATCTAGTATCTATCTATCATCTATCTAGTACCTATATCATTCTATCTATCTATCTATCTATCTATCTATCTATCTATCTATCTATCTATCTATCTATCATCTAGTATCTATCTATCATTCTATATCTATCTATCTATCTATCTATCTATCTATCTATCTATCTATCTATCTATCTATCTAGTATCTATATCATTCTATCTATCTATCTATCTATCATTCTGTCTATCTAGTATATATCTATCATTCTATCTATCTATCTATCTATCTATCTATCTATCTAGTATCTATCTATCATTCTATCTTTCTAGTATCTATCTATCATCTATCTGTTTAGTATCTATATCATTCTATCTATCATCTATCTATCTATCTATCTATCTATCTATCTATCTATCTATCATCTATCTATCTATCTATCTATCTATCTATCTATCTATCTAGTATCTATCTATCTATCATTCTATATCTATCTATCTATCTATCTATCTATCTATCTAGTATCTATATATCATTCTATCTATCTATCTATCATCTATCTATCTAGTATCTATATCATTCTATCTATCTATCTATCTATCTATCTATCTATCTATCTATCTATCTATCTAGTATCTATATCTATCTATCTATCATCTATCTATCTATCTATCTATCTATCTAGTATCTATTTATCATTCTATATCTATCTATCTAGTATCTATATCATTCTATCTATCTAGTATATATCTATAATAAACAACTGCCTATGACTAAGTACCGGTAGGGTACGAAACGTGTAAGGCTTGTAAGTGTGAAGTTTGAGACTTATTTGGATTTTGTTGCTCGATTTGCCCTTTAAATATGGGGGCTGTGTCCCATTTACTTTGGATTTTTTTGACTGGCCATGCCAAAATCTTGTTTTTGTGCCAGGATGAGGGACCTGATGCTCATGTCCATGCACTGCTACACAATAGGAGGGTGAGGAGGGCCGCAGTGACATCTACGAAGTGCTGAATGGAATGTTAAAGTAATTGTCTGCCCCACCTCAGTGCCTAAGCCATAGAGCCGGGGCAGGCAATACATGATTGACAGCTGGGATTATTAAATGCCTTTATAATGGGTATGGTTGTGTTGGGATTTCATGTTTACTTTGGACGTTTATTCTACAGCATTTTATGTGTGGGAAACCCTCACTTACCGTAAATTCTTTGCATTTAAAGATTGTTTTCTCCTGGACCGTCTCACTGAAGATGGAGTAGTTCGCTCCATAGAATTCAAGATTAACATTCAGTTGCAAAGGGCTGTCGTTATCTAAAATGTTGATGCACGCCGTCGAGTTCTCTCCACTTTTCAGCACAGCAGGAACTGACAGTGCATACCGACTGCAAACAGACAAACAAACTCAACATGGAATCACATGTGGAAACATAAGGATTTTCTCCATTAAACTGTAACAATAGGGATTTCCCCTTGTATGTATAAAGTAATCAGGCACATTGTACCTGGGAACTCCTGATTGCAGGTTATGGAAGCTTCCATCACTAGATCATTTTTGGGCAAAGTTCCAAAGACTAACCAACTGGTAGGGATGAGCTTTGCCTTTAATTAATCAGGTTACACAATGTAGCACAAATGAATGTAATCATACACATAAGCACAGTGACGCACGGGCCCCTCACAACAAAATTTTCTGGGCCCCCCTCCTCCCACGTCCTGCCCCCCCAATGGCCCCTCCCCCAGTGACCCCTCCCATTAGTACAAAGGACACACAGACATTGGTAGCCAGGGCCCCCTAAAACATTGGTGGCCACAGCCCCCCTAACACATCAGTAGACAGGGACCCCCTAAAACATTGGTTGACAGAGACCCCCTATAACATTACTAGCCAGCCCAGGGCTCCCTAAAACATTGGTGGTCCTCCCTCAGCGTCCTTATACTATGGCTCACTCCCCACTGCTTCCTACTGCTCCCCCTGCGTCCTCTGGCTGCCTTATAAGGTTGCGCCCCATGCGTACTGACGTCACATGTACTTATGGGGCGCGACCAATAGGATTACACGCTGACCACCAATGACAGGGCCCGGAATTATTTAAAAGGGGCCCGCGCTAAAAAACTATATCACAGCTGGGCCCCCCTTAAAAGCGAGAATCGTCCGGCCCTGGGATGACTGTACCCCATGTGCCCCCCTGATGGTGGCCCTGAAGGCGCCCAAGCAAAATCTATGTTTAGGGCTGAATCAGCAGGTGGAGCTCCAGTTCAGCCTCACATTTGCCTGTATAATATACGCACTGGTCCCAGTAAGCAGCTCCAGTTCAGCCTCACATTTGCCTGTATAATATACGCACTGGTCCCAGTAAGCAGCTCCAGTTCAGCCTCACATTTGCCAGTATAATATACGCACTGGTCCCAGTAAGCAGCTCCAGTTCAGCCTCACATTTGCCAGTATAATATACGCACTGGTCCCAGTAAGCAGCTCCAGTTCAGCCTCACATTTGCCAGTATAATATACGCACTGGTCCCAGTAAGCAGCTCCAGTTCAGCCTCACATTTGCCAGTTATAATATACGCACTGGTCCCAGTAAGCAGCTCCAGTTCAGCCTCACATTTGCCAGTATAATATACGCACTGGTCCCAGTAAGCAGCTCCAGTTCAGCCTCACATTTGCCAGTATAATATACGCACTGGTCCCAGTAAGCAGCTCCAGTTCAGCCTCACATTTGCCAGTGTAATATACGCACTGCCTCACTTTTGCCAGTCACTTACATAGACCGGTACTAGTATGAAACCCCCACTCAGTCTCACACTTCCCACTAAGTGGCCCCTGTAAGCAGCTCCAGTTCAGCCTCACACAGGCTCCATCCCCTTTAGTATCCATCTGTGGCCCCTCAGCTGGGCCTGTCTGTATCACTCACGGACCCCACAATCACAGAGAAAGCCACTGGCCCTGCAAGGTGCCCGGCTGCCTGGCACTCTCGCACAAATCAATAGGGCCCAGCTGGGGAGTCCCAGCATTTATTCTATTCCTGTCAGCGGTCGCACCCCCGACTATGGAAGCGCGCAGCCCCGCCCGCTACCCACTCACTGGCCCAATCCCCGGCACCCACTATGGAAGCGCGCAGCCCCGCCCGCTACCCACTCACTGGCCCAATCCCCGGCACCCACTATGGAAGCGCGCAGCCCCGCCCGCTACCCACTCACTGGCCCAATCCCCGGCACCCACTATGGAAGCGCGCAGCCCCGCCCGCTACCCACTCACTGGCCCAATCCCCGGCACCCACTATGGAAGCGCGCAGCCCCGCCCGCTACCCACTCACTGGCCCAATCCCCGGCACCCACTATGGAAGCGCGCAGCCCCGCCCGCTACCCACTCACTGGCCCAATCCCCGCACCCACTATGGAAGCGCGCAGCCCCGCCCGCTACCCACTCACTGGCCCAATCCCCGGCACCCACTATGGAAGCGCGCAGCCCCGCCCGCTACCCACTCACTGGCCCAATCCCCGGCACCCACTATGGAAGCGCGCAGCCCCGCCCGCTACCCCACTCACTGGCCCAATCCCCGGCACCCACTATGGAAGCGCGCAGCCCTGCCCGCTACCCACTCACTGGCCCAATCCCTCGGCACCCACTATGGAAGCGCGCAGCCCCGCCCGCTACCCACTCACTGGCCCAATCCCCGGCACCCACTATGGAAGCGCGCAGCCCCGCCCGCTACCCACTCACTGGCCCAATCCCCGGCACCCACTATGGAAGCGCGCAGCCCCGCCCACTACCCACTCACTGGCCCAATCCCCGGCACCCACTATGGAAGCGCGCAGCCCCGCCCGCTACCCACTCACTGGCCCAATCCCCGGCACCCACTATGGAAGCGCGCAGCCCCGCCCACTACCCACTCACTGGCCCAATCCCCGGCACCAACATCTACTTTTTGTCTGACAACAAGAAATTAGAAAAAGGGCTTTTCTTGTTAGTTGTGTGCTGTGCCCCCCACCTCCTCAGCTCCCAAACTGAAAAAATACTTTTTTGTGGTTGGTAACAATACGTGCAGCCATTAGAGACACAATCTTCTCCATATCTGACTGAAAGTGTTTTGTGCATAATAACGCCGGGTGAAATCAATTCATCATATTAGAGTTTTGGTGTGCAGGTGCAGTTCCCTTAGTCGCTGGGCAGAAGGGAATGTATCTGAGTGAGTTCATGTACGTATGTGTGCTATTGGCTAGCAGGGATGTGACCACTTCCTGCCTCACTTTGCTATAGCACTGGGGAAGGAGCGGCAGCTTCCTGTTTGCTTCAGACTAAGGAACAGGCTGGGTGGGAGCTGGGAGCCCAGTTACTGTATGGGAACAGGGTGGGTGGGTGCTGGGAGCCCAGTTACTGTATGGGAACAGGGTGTGTGCTAGGAGCCCAGTTACAGTCAGGGAACAGGGTGGGTGCTGGGAGCCCAGTTACTGTATGGGAACAGGCTGGGTGGGTGCTGGGAGCCCAGTTACTGTATGGGAACAGGGTGGGTGGGTGCTGGGAGCCCAGTTACTGTATGGGAACAGGGTGTGTGCTAGGAGCCCAGTTACAGTCAGGGAACAGGGTGGGTGCTGGGTGCTAGGAGCCCAGAGCAGGGGCTCAGTTACTTCAGGGAACAGGGTGGGTGCTGGGAGCCCAGAGCAGGGGCTCAGTTACTTCAGGGAACAGGGTGGGTGGATGCTGGGAGCCCAGTTAAAGTTGGGGAACAGGGTGTGTGTGTGCTGGGAGCCCAGTTACAGTCGGGGAACTGGGAGGGTGGATGCTCTCTGTCTTTATTTTTCAGCATAGTAGCAAGAGAGGTGTAGTTGCACAACCCCCTCACCTTCCTCTTCCACTTAGCGAAGGCCCATTCTGGGTGAGAGGTACAGTGTAACCCATGTTCTACTGGTACCAGTCTGGGAAGGCAGCTATTGAGCTGAAATAGAGGTTACAGTGCTTTGAAGAGAAAAGGCTAACTTAAAAATAGTGGGTCAAATTGACAAAAATGAGGTTATAGGTTAGTTTAGGAGAATCTGATGGGTGCCAACATAAATATTTAGTATATAGGCTATTTTTATAATGGTGGCGTCGGCTTCCCAGACATTTTTTCTGGTGGCCAACAGTACCTGGCAGTTTTTTCTTGTCAGGTTTTTGTATGTTGAGGGTATCAGAAAACAATTGGTAAAACTGACTAAACGTAATACTTTTTCGTTCCTTCTGGCCCTTACTCTGACGTGTGCAGGTTCCCTGTCGGTTCCGCAGCAGAAAGTTCCGGGGCCCCAAAAGGGCGTCGGTGAAGACCGGTACTGGCAGGGGTTTGCCCTGTTATACTGAGGAGTTAGGGCCACACCGACTGTCACCCACGGTTCTCCATAAACAGATTTTTACTTATTTTGAATTCCAGTTGTTTTATGTGGAAGACAAGGACAATTTTTTTTCACAATTCAGGGATAACGTATGGGTTCCAGCATAAATATTTAGTTTCCAGGCTATTTTTTTAATGGTGGCGTCAGGTTCCTAGATGTTTTTTCTAGTTGCCAACAGTACCTGCCAGTTTTTTGTATGTTGAGGGTATCGGGAAACAATTGGTAAAACTGACCAAACATAATACTTTTTAGTTTCTCCAGGTCCTTACTCTGATGTGTGCAAGTTCCCTGTCAGTTCCGCAGCAGAAAGTTCCGGGGCCCCAAAAGGGCGTCGGTGAAGACCGGTACTGGCAGGGGTTTGCCCTGTTATACTGAGGAGTTAGGGCCACACCGGCTGTCACCCACGGTTCGCCATAAACAGACTTTTAGTTATTTTGAATTCCACAACAAAAATAGGACAATTTTTTCCCCCACAATTTAGTGATAACGTATGGGCTCATCTGATGGTACCAACATTAATATTTAGTTTAAAAGCTTTTTTTAATGGCGGCGCCAGAGGTTCCCAGACATTTTTTCCGGTTGGCAACAGTGCCTGCCACAATCAGAGCTTGACCATAAAGGAGAGCATTTACGTGCAAACTAGGGCTGGTGAAATCAAAGAATCGCAGCCTCGTGAGATAAGGCTATCAATTCCTAATACTATATAATGGCCACCTGAAGAGGAGGTGGGATGGGAATCGCAGTGGGATTCTTCAAAGGCTGCCCCTGTGTCTGTCATGAAATTCTTTTGGGGGTCACAGTGTGTCTTTTGTTCCAGTTATGTAAAATGGGGTGTGTTTTTGGTAACTGGGTACGGTTGCACAGTGGGTGTGACTAAATATTTACTGACTCAGTTGGTTTGGCCATTTATTAGGTCCCTCTCTGTAAATTTTGGCAGGAGTTTAAGTGCAGGACACCTGGACCCCCCCCCATTAAGAGATGAGATACGCAGTAGTCACAGCACTTGGGGAATTATGTCTAATCACCACTTCCACTGTTACATTCTAATGGTTTTCTTGAGTCTCTCTTGGAAAAGCAATTGTATTTGGGTAAAATAAAGTTGCCCAATCTTGTATAGCGCAATGCGTTGGCCCACGAAGGCGCTATGTTGATAATGTGTATCTGGGGCCATGTCTAGGACTGAGGCCTGGTCTTGGAAAAATCCATTGTTTATAGCAAATGCTTAGGATTTAGCCAGATATTTGTATTTCTAATGCCTTTCTCATAAAGAGAAAAGTTTTCTTACAGTAGTTGGCAGTAATTGCTTCTGCATGGGTTTTGGGCAAAACAGACTTTGTGGGACCCCAATATTTAATTATTAATTTTTATATAATCTATACTGTTATAAATATCATTAATTATTACAATTAATTATTATAAATAAAGGGCCTTCAGATGATTATAAAAACAAAATCATTGTACACCCTGACGCCATTTTGCTGCGTTGAACCAGTGTTTTTGAGACCCAGACCCTTGACCCGCAATCCATATTTTTATTTTTTTTTGACCCGCTACCTCAGTGACCCTCAACCAGTGGCTCAGGGGCAACATGTTGCTCACCAACCCCTTGGGTGTTGCTCCCAGTGGCCTCAAAGTAGGTACTCATTTTTGAATTTCTAGTAAGGAGGCAAGTTTTAGTTGCATAAAAGCCAAGTATAAGCCAAACAGAGCCTTCTGTATGCTGCCAGCCCACATAGGGGCTATTAAGTAGCCAATTATAGCTGTTATTGCCACCCCCTGGGAACCTTTTTCATACTTGTGTTGCTCCCCAACACTTTCCATTTGAATGTGGCTCAAAGGTTGGGGATCCCTGCGCTACCTGACCCGACAATGCAACCAAATCTGTGACTCGCTGAGCGCCATTAAACAGGACGTGCTGCTGTTGCTGCAACCTGGAAGTGACATCATCAGAAGTGGGAGGGGGGAGAAAAAAATGTCTAAAGGAGTCAAACACAGATATTATAGGTAATGTAATATAAGATAAGAAATAGGCATAAGACCCGCATTTATACCTGCATCTGAAAATCCTGCCCACAGGGTACCCAACCCGATGCAGTGCGTATTATAGCAACTGTCTGAAGGGCTGCAGGTCGGGCAACTCTAATATTAAGTGGAACCCCTCTATGCCCCCCCCCCGCTCGGTCACCTCGGCCTGGAAGAACTATAAGCATATTTATACAAACCAGGAATGCTATACATTTTTAATATGATTCATTTCTCCAGATGCTTTGCTTTGTGCCAACATTTTGTAATACCGTCAGTGATGCCAGCCTCGTATTACTGCCCGCCCTACCCTGGCAGGATTATAGTTGTTATGAGGGTTGGATGGTATAGGTGTGGCCCCAGTGAGCCTTCATTCTATTATGCAGGAGAGTAACCTTTTTCACTTGCATATCCCTACTTGCCTGCGGTCCTAAACCCTAGTCACTGGTCCCTTTAAAGAAATAGTTCATTTTTAAATGAAACTGGGTAAAAATAGACAGACGGTGCAAAATAAAAAATGTTTGCAACATACTTAGGCAAAAATGTAATCTATAAAGGCTGGAGTGGGCAGATGTCTAACACAATAGCCAGAACACTACTTGCTTCTTTATAGAGGAGGAGACATACTGGATAAATGAATAAAACCTCTAATCTTGTTGGTTTTATTCATATAATTATGAATAATATATGGTGCTGGTTTTACAGGGGGCTAAACAGTAATACTGTCTGTAAAATAAAAATGCCCCTTTATTGGAGCTCCCTATAGATCCTCTCAGGTCACTGTCTGTGTTTTAGATGAGGGGTGAGTGTGTCCCAGGGTCGGACTGGGGGTTGTAGGGCCCACCGGGGCTCCCACCCCAGGGGCCCTGCAGGTGCCCCCGCCGGGCATGTCCCCTAACCCCCCCCACGGGCACCCCCGGCCCCCACCCAATGTCCTCCCCGAGCATGCATAAATTTAATGCGTCAGGGGAGTGCTGGCAAGCATTGGGTCTGGGCCGCCGGGGCCCACTGGGATTTTTCTCAGTGTTCGGGCGGCCCAGTCCGACCCTGGTGTGTCCTAAATTCCCTGTCAGAAGCACCGTAGGAAGGGTGTAGCCAATCACAGCCCTGCAGTCACACGAGCAAAGGCAGCCATCAGTTCCCTATTAGGACAGCCTAGCTGCTGATTGGTTCCTATTCTACCCTACCGCAGGCCGCCCTACACAGCCTGGGAAAGGAGGCAACAGAAAGTGGATCAAATGGGCAACAAAACACTACTTTTTAAAGCACATTCCTTGGCACAACATTGCTTTGCACACAATATAACCCATTTAATAACTCCATAGTGTGATAAATACAGAGATACACATACCTAATAATAAAAATGGCGCAGGGCAGGACGGGACATTGCAGCCCATATATACCTGCATAGGGAGCACCTTGGCTATTGCATTATTGACAAGACACATTCATCGGCCACTTACGGTTTAGATATGGCTCCGCTGATGAGACCCAGAAGGCAAACACACGCTAGAAGCCGCTGCTGGAACATGGTGCCAGTCTCTGCTGGTTCCTGTGCCACCGACTCCTTGCTCCTATGCCACATGTATTTATATACCTATCAAAAAAGGGAGGCTTCTTAATTATATCTCTAGTCAGGAACCCAGACGAGACTTGTGATGATAGGAATGCAAGTTTAACGGGAGTGACCTGATCAAGGAACAATGGAGGAAATGAAGCACCTTTTTGGGAGAAGGAAATATGAATCACAAAAAAATCTGATTCTATTTCTGGTACCTGTGACCAATTAAGTGGAGAACTGATATGGCCTTTATTTAATTAGGTGGAGCTGCACTGTACACAATATTCTTTATTGAGTTGGAATGGAGAAGTACTTAAGGACCATGGAAAAAGAGACATTTTAATTGATATTAATGGAGTTGATCAATTAGTTGCTCATTTGATGGGTGGACTCTATTTTGCCAAAAATATCAGTCAAATATTACCAGTAATCCATGACATAACAACCAGTGTGACTAACTTCTACTTAATAAATGGCGTTTCTAGGTTTTACCCTGCGTTTCTGGGGAGTATGTTGTGTAATGTACATTTGGGACACTGTGTTGCAATATAAAATGCATATTCGGGGCACTGAGAGCTGGTATGTAAGGCTGGGTATTGGGGTGCTGTGTTTGCTGCCATTATCAGACCACTTGATGGTGGATATCGCAATAAATGCATTCAGCTGGGACGTGGGACTTACCTCGGGTCTATGAACCTATTAAGCATTAAATGGGTCACTGTGTTACCCTGTGTTGCGTGTGTGAGTGGAATCACCATTTTATATATATATGGGGAAACATTCATTTAATGAGTCAGTCTGGAGATATACCGTCATTCCGAGATGGTATGTCACTTAGAGATGGGGTAATGAGGAGTTTTACATTTATATGAACAGTATATCATTCTGCAATGTATTTCTGGGGGTTATGCATTTATATGGGCACTGTGTCCCTCTGTAATGTGTTTATGGGGGGGTTATGCATTTATATGGGAACTGTGTCGAGATAAGGGTTACCCCATTATACAGAGGGAGTATCTGTGAGGTGGTACTTTGTTTTACTGTGTGCTCCTCTATGTGTTTAATTATATTTCATTAAAGCAAAAGGCAGAATATTTGTATGGCAGGATACCCTTTCCATTGAGCTCCTGTTGGAAGAGACTTTCCTTAAGTAGAGACTGTTGCTCTCCCAGGGCAAAAAGTAATAATAAAAGTTATAATAAATAAATGAGATAGTATCATGGGTGTCATTATGACCTGATAAAGACTGCCTGTGCAAGTCCAACATTAGAAAGTTCAGTTGACCATTTGCCTATGGAATTTAACGCATACAGTTGAATATGATGTAGAATCTAATGCCACTGCTTATATATCTTTGTTACTTGCTGTAGGTAATGCAATAGCTCTGTTGAAAACAAAGTTCATACTCCCGATATGTTTACCCAACCACTAGGGATTCTCCTCGGTGTAAACATCCCTGTGTAGGAAGCCATGTTCAGGCGCCAATAATGTTTATTTTTGTAACATATCTGGTAAAGATACCCACGATCCTCATGTCGGCTCTTGTCTCCTTAACAGAGGGTGGACTGACCCCCCGAAAACAGTAAGAACTATGCCAACTGCATCTTCAGAGACGATTCATCAAAGCAGCCAGAAATACTAATATTATTGCTGCCAGAAACCTTATCCAAGTTTCATACACAAATAGAAAAAAACTTTACTTGGTTCAGCTACAGATCATTATTTCCCTATACTAAAGTAATCCTTTTTGTGAATATTGTTTTCTCAGATTATTTCCATTTGTGTGAGATTATGTTATTATGAACAATGATTTCAGCTGGGACTGGTACCTTTGTGCCAGTTTAAAAGGGCACTAAACAATTTGTTATACTGCTCTGATTATTGTACAGACATTTTCCTCTTTCTATTAAATCATTCATTATTATCCTGGGTGATAGATCCCTGGAAAGAAAAAGCAACAGAGGTCCATTATACCCATAAACCAGGGGTCCCCAACCTTTTTCTACCCATGAGTTACATTCAAATGTAAAAAGAGTTGGGGAGCAACACAAACATGAAAAATGTTCATGGGGTGCCAAATAAGGGCTGTGATTGGTTATCTGGTAGCCCCTATGGGGACTGGTAGCCACAGGAGGCTCTCTTTTGCAGAACACCCAGTTTTTATGCAACCAAAACTTGACTCCAAACCAGAAATTCTAAAATAAGCCCCAGCTTTGAGACTCCTGGGAGCAACATCCAGTGGGTTGGTGAGCAACATTTGTCCCAAGCCATTGGTTGGGGACCCCTGCCATAAACGTTCCTCATATGCTCCTCATTCAATGGAGAGTTTTCTAGTCAAGTGTAGAATTTTTTTTTTTTTTTTAAATTGTTTTTATTTATTTTTGGATAAATCAATCGGATTCCACATATGCAGGATATTATCTTTTACAGAAATCAAAACACGTTGTTATACATACAGTGGAGGAAATAATTATTTGACCCCTCACTGATTTTGTAAGTTTGTCCAATGACAAAGAAATGAAAAGTCTCAGAACAGTATCATTTCAATGGTAGGTTTATTTTAACAGTGGCAGATAGCACATCAAAAGGAAAATCGAAAAAATAACTTTAAATAAAAGATAGCAACTGATTTGCATTTCATTGAGTGAAATAAGTTTTTGAACCCCTACCAACCATTAAGAGTTATGGCTCCCACAGAGTGGTTAGACACTTCTACTCAATTAGTCAACCTCATTAAGGACACCTGTCTTAACTAGTCACCTGTATAAAAGACACCTGTCCACAGAATCAATCAATCAAGCAGACTCCAAACTCTCCAACATGGGAAAGACCAAAGAGCTGTCCAAGGATGTCAGAGACAAAATTGTAGACCTGCACAAGGCTGGAATGGGCTACAAAACCATTAGCAAGAAGCTGGGAGAGAAGGTGACAACTGTTGGTGCGATTGTTCGAAAATGGAAGGAGCACAAAATGACCATCAATCGACCTCGCTCTGGGGCTCCACGCAAGATCTCACCTCGTGGGGTGTCAATGATTCTGAGAAAGGTGAAAAAGCATCCTAGAACTACACGGGAGGAGTTAGTTACTGACCTCAAATTAGCAGGGACCACAGTCACCAAGAAAACCATTGGAAACACATTACACCGCAATGGATTAAAATCCTGCAGGGCTCGCAAGGTCCCCCTGCTCAAGAAGGCACATGTGCAGGCCCGTCTGAAGTTTGCCAATTAACACCTGAATGATTCTGTGAGTGACTGGGAGAAGGTGCTGTGGTCTGATGAGACCAAAATAGAGCTCTTTGGCATTAACTCAACTCGCTGTGTTTGGAGGAAGAAAAATGCTGCCTATGACCCCCAAAACACCGTCCCCACCGTCAAGCATGGGGGTGGAAACATTTTGCTTTGGGGGTGTTTTTCTGCTAAGGGCACAGGACAACTTATTCGCATTAACGGGAAAATGGACGGAGCCATGTATCGTGAAATCCTGAACGACAACCTCCTTCCCTCTGCCAGGAAACTGAAAATGGGTCGTGGATGGGTGTTCCAGCACGACAATGACCCAAAACATACAGCAAAGGCAACAAAGGAGTGGCTCAAGAAGAAGCACATTAAGGTCATGGAGTGGCCTAGTCAGTCTCCGGACCTTAATCCAATAGAAAACCTATGGAGGGAGCTCAAGCTCAGAGTTGCACAGAGACAGAAACCTTAGGGATTTAGAGATGATCTGCAAAGAGGAGTGGGACCAACATTCCTCCTAAAATGTGCGCAAACTTGCTCATCAATTACAAGAAACGTTTGACCTCTGTGTTGCAAACAAGGGTTTTTCCACTAAGTATTAAGTCTTTTTTTGTTAGAGGGTTCAAAAACTTATTTCACTCAATGAAATGCAAATCAGTTGCTATCTTTTATTTAAAGTTATTTTTTCCATTTTCCTTTTGATGTGCTATCTGCCACTGTTAAACCTACCATTGAAATGATACTGTTCTGAGACTTTTCATTTCTTTGTCATTGGACAAACTTACAAAATCAGTGAGGGGTCAAATAATTATTTCCTCCACTGTAGGTGTTTAGTATTTTTGTGGTTTTAGACAATTAGATTGGTAAGCTTGTTGTAGATATACAGATATATGAATGTTAGGTAGTTGGCTGTTTCACGCTTAGGTGAGCCAAGTTACCAAAATAAGATAGGGTGGAGGGTCCGATTGACAGAGATAAACAAACAAGTAAAGTCAATGTAAACTATATACATTTCAGTTCACCGTTTCTGGGGGGGGAGCTGTTTGGGGTACCTGTTTCCGTTGTGTTTTGGATCCTGGGAGGCAGCGAGGACTCATCTTGGGGTTGTTATGACCTGTAGTAGGGGATTAGTGCCTCTGAGGCTCTCTTGATCATACCATATGGTATTCTTGAATGTATCAACTGTCAGTTGCCTAACGTCAGGGGGGAGGTTCAGGATGTAGGTTGTCCATGTGTCAAAGAAGCTGTGTGTATGGATTGTTTTGTTGGTTGATGCCTCGAGCCAATCCATATGAAAGAGAAAATGTAATTTACTTTTAACGAGGTTTATGGGTGGTGGTGTGACTGATAGCCATTCCTGGAGTATGGCTTTTCTGGTGGCTGCAGCTAGTTTTCCTGCTAGTGCTCTGTCAGGTTTGGTAATCTGTCGCCCTCCTTTTATTTTACTGAAAAGAGCCCATTCGATGTCTGGTATGAATTTCTTTTTTGTCAATTGATGCCAGTAATCGTATATTTGTGTCCATAGGGGTTGGATAATTGGGCAATGCCAAATGCAGTGGGTTAGTGAGCCTTCATCTGTTTTGCATCTCAGGCATTTGGGATTGTCTAGTTGTCCCATTTTGAATCTCCGTGTTGGAGTTAGGTAAGATTGATGTAGTAGTTGTAGGGTCATGATCTGGTATTGGCTAGAGGGAGTTAATCTCATAGCATGTAAATGGAGTTTTAGAATGTATTGTTCATCTGCGTTCGGGATGGTATCTGTCCATTTTTTCAGAGAGGTATCTTTGTGTGTGTCAGTTGAATTTGATCTGATGAGTCTGTGGATAGATGCTGTGGAGTGGTGGGTATTGGCTCCTTTCCATATATGATTTACAGGGCTAGAAATGTCTTGTTCTGTTAGCTGTCTCAAGACCCCTCTCGCATAGTGTGTGGCTTGTATAAAGTAGAAATGTTGAGTTTGGAGAAAGGGAAATTTGCACGTATGTTTCATAAGCAAATACCGCACTATTATAGATAGATAGGGGATGGGTGGGTTAGGAGGTGAGGGATTGGGTGACAGGAGGACCAGAATGGGTGGGTCCTTTGGGGGGTGGGGGATATTGGGAGTGTGGTTTCAAACTTGGTTGTGGGGGAGAGGAGGGGGGGGGAGAGGGAGGGAAGGGGGGGGGTTGTAGCGCTGATTGTCCAGAGTCTTTTCGCTGTTCAGTATCAGGGTTCTCAAAGTTGCCCTGAGGTGTGGGGTTGGTTGGATCTTAGTCTAGGTGCTAGCCCTTGTTGGTGAAGATCCATTTCGTTGTTTGATTGAATCGGGTCAGTCGCCTGGTGAGGAGCTTGGAGAGTTGTTTGCTGGTTCTCCGCTTGTAAGAAGTCGAAAGTGTTTTGCTGCTTTCTGGGGGTCCTCAAAGATGTGCGTTTTCCCATTTTCCAGTACTCTGAGTTTAGCTGGGTATAGGAGAGAAAATTTGTGTCCTGACTTGTATAGGTGACGGCAGATGGGAGTGAAGTCTCTCTGTTTGGCGGTGACTAGGGCTGAAAAATCTTGGAAGAGATAGAGGCGATGTGTCTCATATTTGAGCTCTTTAGTTTTCCTATATGCGTCCAGGATCTTTTGTTTATCGGTGTAGTTTAGTAACTTGAAAATGACCTGTCTGGGTTTGAGCGATTCTTCCCGTGGAGGGGGGCCTATTCGGTGGAATCTCTCAATTTGATAGTGGCTGTCGTTTGGGGGTATTTGTAGTGTTGCTGGCAGCCAGTTTAAGAGGAGGTCCTCCAGTTGTTTGCCCTTGATAGATTCTGGTATGCCTACCAGGCGGAGGTTATTTCGTCTGCTTCTGTTCTCTAGGTCATCAACTTTGTCTGTGAGGATTAGAATTTGCCTCTGTTGGAGATCAATTTGGTTTTGTGCTTTTGTAAGGTCATCTTCCAATGTTGAGATTCTATCTTCCGCTTCTTGTATGCGCTGTGATTGATTAGATGATTGTTGTAAGAGTTCATCTAGCGTTTCTTTGATACTTGCCAGTTTTTGATCTAGTAAAGGCGCTAGAAGATGAACCAGGTCACTTGAGGATATAAGGTCCATGGACTCTGGTGGGCTGATTGGAGATGTTGGGGATTGTTGGGGGGATGTGGAGGCATCCAGAATTGGTGTTTTGGTGTTTTTGTTTTTCCCCTTGTTGTTCCGTTGGGGGAGTGTAGTTGAGTGCCCCAGATATTTCTCCATTGATCTAGATTGGGATGACCGTGTGGACATCAGTTTTGATGCAGGTTATGTAGTTAGTATAGAGGCTGATATAAATGGTTTCCACCTGCTGTTCCCCTTGAGGTTGGCTGAAATGAAGGTTAGGGTGCGGTATTGTATGTTCACGTCGAATACATAGATGCTACATTGGTGGCTTTTAGGCAGATGTTGCCACTTTTGAGTTGGAGTTCTGTTTGGGGCGTTATGCGAGACGCCGCAGAAGTCACGTAGCTAAGTTGAGTGGGAATACAGTTATAGGACTTTTTGTGTCTGTAGAGCTTGTGGGTTCGTTGCTCCGGCTTGTTTTATTTGGTTCTAATTGGGTATATAGTCAGTTATATAGTTGTCGTGTGTGTGGCGTTTGGTATGGTGTTGCCACTTTTGAGGTGAGGTTCTGTTTCCTGCGAGGTACGCCGTGTTGCCTTGTTGTGTGGTTAGCTAGGGTGCAGTGGCTGGTATTTGGGCAGCCAGCTGAGTTGCTAGGTTTGCACCTATGTTATTGTTTGGTGCAGTTAGGCTTGATGTGCCAATTTTTGAGACCAGGGTCTTTGTCCCGAGATGCCCAGGATTAATACGGCTCCCTGGGGGTGTCTTGTTGCACCCAGAGGTCTTGTGGGTGATATGAGGGTGGGGGTAAGGTGGTATGTGCCTTTACCCTCTCCCGTCAGTCCCTGCCGCTTCACAGGGTAATGGTCTGCTTCTTCTTGAGGGCGGGTGTGTTGTATTATAGGGTTGAGCGTCTCCCTTTGGAGCTGGGTGTTTGCAGTGCAGGTAGGTCCCCTAGGGGCTTATGGTGTCGTTGCCCCGCTATGGATGTTTATCCTTTCAGTCCCCTCTGGTATGGGAGTATTGGTGGGGTAGAGGCTTTCCCCGTGTGGCGCAGTATGTAGGTGTGCGTTGCGCGGTGGGTGCCGGGGGTAAGTCAGGCCGATTGGGCCGCCGGGCCTCGAGTCTTTAGAGGGGGGTGGCAGTTAAATTGAGCCTAAGGGCTTCTTATGGAGCGGGTTATTGGGCTTCCGCTTTGAGGGGGAGAGCGGTTGCTTACTTGGTTTGGGCCTAGTCAAATGGCGCCAAATTGCGTATGCTGCGTCTTGGAGTTTGCAGTCGCTTGGCACACTGCTCTGGTTGTTGGTGTTTCCGGGCAGTGTTGATTCGCTGGTGCCAGTCTTTTTGGTCTCTCAGGTGGCCCAGTGATAGTAATGTGGGGGAATCTCCCCTTTGATGCGACGTCCAGTCGCGTGGTGTAAGATGGCCGCCGGCGGTATGGCGGATCGGTTCGGCTATCGGGCCGCGGGCTTCCGGGGAAGAGGAGACAGTCGCGGTGAGCCCAGGGGCTTCTTGTGGTGCGAGCTGTCAGGTCTCCGCTTCAGAGCTGTAAATAGTGTGGTGAGCAGATTATTAAGCTGTTTTCTTGCTCTGGCTGTGCGGAGCTCGTTAAAAGTGCGGCCGCTGCGTGGGCCCGCCTCCCGGAAGTCTTCAAGTGTAGAATTTTTTGTATTTTACGATGTTCCTTAACCTTGATTAAAAGGTTTGGTTGACTAATAGCCAGCACAGAGGCGTCTTCTAATCAGCCACGTGAACTGTATCGTAGTTGATATTGAACAGATATCCAGCATACAGAATTCCTTGCTGGCATAATGGAAAGGGAACCTTCATTCTTATGCAGAGCCATTGCTAGTGGCCAATTTAAGACTCACTAAGCACCCCAGGGTCTATGTGATATTTAGCCAAAGTTGCACCTAAATGGCAACCTACAATTTCCATAGAAAACAATGTCATTAAAAGGGAGCAATGTGTCATTAATTATACTGTATATGACTATCTGGCAGCAAGTAATGTGTCCTACAGACAGATGTAATTGCTTTGGATTTTGCAACACCAGGGAAATTCCTCTCTCTCTCTCCTGCTTTCCAACCTGTTCATCATTGCCTTCTTGAGAAAAATGTTCTTGAGTTGCCTAAAAGCTTCTATTGAATTGGCTTAACAACCCACGTCTCTGAGTTTGCAGCGCAGTTTGGGGCTCCAGTCCTTAAGAAGAAGGATATTAATGGACTGAATAGAGTGCAGAGATGTGCAACTAAACTGGTGAAAACAATGGAACAATCCAATTATAAGGAAAGACTAAAAAAGTTGGGGTTGTTTCTCTGCAGAAAAGGCATTTGCAAGGGGACATGATTACTCTTTACAAGTACATTAGAGGGCATTATAGACAGAAATATGGGGGATATTTTTTTCATTTGGAAGTGAACAAGAAGCCCCCTCTTTAGACTTGAAGAACTGAACTTTCATATAAAGCAGCACAAATGGCTCTTTACACCTGCAAGGTGGACAAGCAGAAAATATAAAGTTACAGAAATCTCTACAGTTATTATAAGTATGTGTTAATGTTTATATATGTGAGCCTATTGGTAGGTCTGTGTGTGTTGCAGGGGTTGAACTGAACCGTTTTCTTTCTTTATCTCAAATAACTATGTAGCTAAATAGAACTCATCCATGATGTAAAGCTGGTGTGCCCATATTGGATCAAATGGATCTCAGCACTCTGATTCCTGACGTGGTTTAGTCAAGATTATTTATTAATGAGACGCGCAGTCATGCAACCATCTTTCAGCAATGCCAGTAACGTTATATTTCTCCTGCAATGCCATTAGCTCAAGTTTTCCCATTATACCAATTAGATACTTGGAAAACTCAAGATACTAATTCAAAAGACCCCCACACGCCACCCCATTCCCATTACCCCAAGGAATTACAGGGTCCATTTGTAGATATGCCACCTAAACCCATGTTATTAGGGTGATAGTAATCAATTTGGGTCATTTTGAGACCTTATTTCACCTTACCATTTAGAATAAAGACCTCTATTTTGGTTGGACGTAGGATGGATGAATTGGCTAAACAGTTGAGTTTCCGAATGGCACAGGGATACTTGGCTGACAGTAAAAAACAAACATAACCTTTCTTAATTCTCAAACCTTTCTGTGAGAGGATTAATAAAGGTACATTATAATTGCAGAGCATAGTCTTACATCTTATTACAGATCCAGTTAGGTGTGTATTGCAGTATTGTTCATTAATCTGGCTTAATCTCCATTTTTTGAGCTGAACTATTTTGGAGATACTTCTCTCCCTGGTTATGTATTCGGGTCAGAGGGCTGACCCCGCGCAGAAACAATTGGTGTATTTGTTTCGTAGGCAAACATATTTGTGTTAGTGCTCATCTAAGATAAGTGGCCAGTCGGTATTGTGCTGATATCAAGCGTGAGTAAACTGTTGTGTAAGATTTAATGAAGTTCTATTTAGTATAGGATTGAGAAAAATCTTCTGAAACATCGTTTCTTACTTTGGGTTCCCTTATGTTGGACTACAACTTCCACCACTTGTCAACAAGGGTTACATTATCCTGGTAGAGTTGAAGAACAACTGGAGACCCAAGGTTAAGGAACAAAGTTCTAGAACAACTAGAGCAGTATTCCTTCATGCTCAGTACTGAACTATCAAGCTCCTGTTTCATTTTTTTTCCAATTGGGCCACCTAACACTTGTGGGGCCTCATGGAACTGAGAGGGTTCTAGGCATGTTCATGGGGGAGTTGGACTTGGCCTTATTTAGCTTTGAGGGAGCGGAATACTGCATACGTGCTTTCCATGATATTTCCACATATGGTCGGTTGTATCCTGGTTGGAGCCATCAAGTTAATTGTGCTTCTTATTTTGAAATCCTTGATCACACTCCAAAAACTATCTAGAAACTCTTATACCTGTCTAATAAAAAAGAAACTTTTATGGTGACCACACCTGCTTTATGTTCTGCAGGTGATTCCCCGACTGCGCCTGATTTAGCAGAAGGTCATATTGAGTAGGGGAGGAGTGATCCATAAAAGACACTCCAGACGTACAGATGGATCATCCATGAATTGTGCATGTAGATCCTTTGGGACAGAAAAGAAAGGTATCTTTGTGTGCATCACAACAGAATATTGAGGAGAGTGACTAACCATTTCTTATGCTTGGAATGGCACATCCTTATATATGTCTATAGGGGCTGACATACCATATACGCAGCTAGTGTAGGCCACCTATCTAATTTTTAAGGTATAGGTCAAAACACAGATTCAGCATGGTGTTTGTCTAGCAAAGTAAGGGGGCCATTTACTAACTGACAGTTTTTTTTCCTCCTGATTTAGTGCTAAAAGTTGCAGGAAAAAGGTTGGGATATTTTCGAGATTTGCCATCCAGATGGCTGGACATATCGCCAGCTACAACTTGCCAAGATCATTTAGAAGGCAATGGCAGCAGGGTCGTACTGGGGGGTGCAGGGCCCGCCGGGGTTCCCACCCCAGGGGCCCTGCAGGTGCCCCCGCCGGCCACGTCCCCTAACCCCCCCCCCCCCAAGTCGGGCCCCCACCCAACATCCTCCCTGAGCATGCATAAATTTAATACGTCAGGGGTGGAACAGTCTGGCAGGGGGAGCGCCGGCAAGGGTTGGGTCTGGGCCAGTTCGACCCTGAATGGCAGTTGTCCCTTCCCTTACTGAAAGATCCATCTTTGGATTTTTGACGCTGGTTTTTGTGCAAAAATTTGAAAAATTTTAGTTTTATGGCCAACAATTCGAAATCGTTGCAGTTCCTGCAACTTATTCTCACACTGACTTTTTCAGTTTGGATTTTTTTAACAAATGTCAGATTTGTTTGGTCAATTATTAAAAAATAAAATGTATACTGTATATTACATATAATAATTAACTACATTGTTAATATATTATTACATTATTATTACATTAATAATAAATAGCACAAGGGCTCATGTTAGCATTAACCCTGCAAACAGGTTCCATTTGCGTTATATCATTTGGGGGGGTCAAAATAGCTACCAGAAAGGGAAAAAATTGTACCGTGTACAGACGAACCAGCTCCATCTGTGTGTTTGCCAGTTGTTTGCAATAGTGAGCTTGGGATCTTACTAATTTGGGAATATTTTTGATTCAGTAAAAAAGTACTAGAGCCACTTGCTTTTCTACTTTACAATCATGGCTTTATAGGTACAGCTTGCCTACTGTGGTCCAATACTAACATTCTAATATAAACTAAGGAGCCCATTCATTTGAAAGAGCAGTATTTTCTGTATGTGCATTTGGATCCTAAATGATCTAATCTCTGTGCTTAAAGTACAGCTGCCCATAGTAACTGCCTTTGACAATCAAAAACTCATTTTTTATGGAAGTATTATAACTCTTTGGTGCTCAATGAAGCTTTGAGTGCCTTCCACAATCTAATAAAAAGGCAACTTACCTCCTTTCTGACCTTGAGCATGATCTGGGTTATCTTAATGCAAGAAGTTGCCTTTTATCACTGCTCCTGCTCTGGAGAGAATACTATTTTCAAGGGGAATCACTCCCCAACTTTGATACTTCTTTGATCTACACAAATAGTTGCAATTGGCGTATTTGCTACAAATGAAGGGAGTGTGACACTCCTACATTATCATAAAAAAACTATAAAAATATATAATGGAACAAGGCTGTCTTCAACCTCCCTCCTGATAAATGATACATGATGAACAGTGTAAAGGTCCTGCAACTCTGTCCTCTAGATTTTTTTTAGATCCTATCTGTTGTCAATGGACCCATTGTCTAATCATGTCTTTATTACTCTTCTCCAGCAGGTCCTTTCCTCAAGGCGTTTATGGTTAATATATAATCAGTTCCCCCTTGGTTTATATTCATGATATTCAGTTACCATTTCTCATGATTGTTCTTCTGTCATATGAAGCTACAGATTATGAGTAATTCTGAAGTGAAGTTCAAGACTATCCCAGTGTCCTGGCACCTGTTTGTGTAAGGGGTTAGTATGGTCGACACTGCTTCAAAGTTCCACCATTATGAGCAACAGTTGTTTCCAGCCTTTGGTTCCATAACTTGTCCAACCATCAACTCATGGGTACCAGCTAAATTAGGAGCTTCATTATTAGTTCATGCAAATTGAGGAGCTTAAATGGGTGAGGTTTGATGAAGCTGTTATTACTTGTTCCAAAGCTGCCAGGAAACAGTAGTTATTTATTTAACCTGGCATAGACTTTGGGAGATCGCACTCTGCATGCTTTGAAATATTAGGAAACAAGCATTCCTTCATTCTTCTCCTCCCAGATACACAGCTTGAAGTGACTAATGCTTTGCAACAAACCTAAATAAAGTGTAGATGCATATAAAGTATGCAGGGCAAAACTGTAGGGCAATATAATAAACCCCTGGTGGTCACAAAACATTTGCGTGTGACCATATGCATCTAGATTGCCAATCAGTTAAGATGACCTGTGCCATTGGGTGGGCCCTATATGTTCATCTTTTGTTGCTTAATTTTGGGTATTGGGATATAGCCTGTACATGAGATCCAAGGTTGTACCCTCCTATACATTACCATACAATCTAAAGGTGCCCATACACATTAAGATCCGCTCGCTTGGCGATATTGGGAAAATGTAGGCTAATCTCTACGCCGTCAATGGCACAGTTGGTTCGGGGACCGCATCAATGAGCCGATGCGGTCCCCAATTCGACTAAATCTTTTAACCTGCCGATCGATATCTGACCAATTTCAGGCCAGATATCAGTTGGGTATGGCTGTTGTTGCTGCCCCTACACGGGCCAATACGCTACCAAATCGGTCCAAGGGACCATATCGGCAGCTACAATCGGCCCGTGTATGGCCACCTTTACAGTTTGGTTGTCCTGCCATTGGAGAGAGAGGCAAACCAAATCAATAAATACCCATCCGTGCCCAACAGGAACTACACTATTTGTTGTACCGCCATGGCACATATGGTTTATTATGGTAGAGTACAAACCAGCTTTATACAAAATAGGACACTTTTTATGATTAAATTGTTGGAGGAGACGTACCACAAATTCTATAACCTACTTTAATTAAAGAGAGAGATTTTTCACACCCACAAGACCAACAATAAAGTCCTATTCAACTCAACAATAGCAGGCGTGGTTATACCTGCACCCAGATATGGTAAACTGGTAATGATGAAATTAAATGGGATGGAGGCAACTCAAAGTGACCCTGTAAAGTAAAACATTTTATTTGGCAACACCTTCCTATATTATAAACGAATTGTTTGAATTTTTACCATTCCCTTGTGTCTCACATTGTCAAATACAGTATATTTGCCAAAAAGTGTTAAGTGGTAAAGTCTTTTTCAGCACAGGGAAAAAATACCACTTATTATTTACCCTTCTCAAAAGTTATTGAACGTTTTAGGGACTGGAACTTTTTTAGCAAGTTAAATAGATTTTATTATATGTATATTACAATTAAAACAATGAGCCACAAAAATAGTAGGAGATAAATAAATTTATCTGAGGCCAACCAAACCATGGGGGTCTATTACCCACACACATCAGGCACAAGTACCCCTGTTAGTATATGGTCCTATTGCATTATGTGCCTGCTGGAGCTCCCTAATGTGTGTCTGATAAATAAGTTGGGGATTGGGAGGGTGGATGATTCCATGCCTCTATCAGGCCCTCAAGAATACAAGGCTGAAGTATTCAGGGAACTCTGTATTCATGCGGAGAGAACAGGGCAGGACCCAGAATACAAAATACATGACTAATTGAATTTATTTTTTCATTTTTCCTCAGCTGGTATTAAATGACCTCTCATTTGTGTTTGGAGCTTAAGAAGCGTCTTATATTTCAGGAAAGTAGGGATGCACGGAATCCAGGATTCAATTGGGCCACGATTCAGCCTTTGTCCAGCAGGGTTCTGAATCCACGTGCCTCTGCGAACTGTGTGTGCAGCGGACAGTTCATTTTGATACCGGCTCGGTATTCGGTCAAATTTTTCATGAAGGATTTGGGGTTCGGCCGAATCCCCAAAATAGTGGATTCAGTGCATCCCTACATTAGAGTTACAAATAATTTGAGAAAGAAGTAAAGGTGGCCATACGATCGGTCTAAGGGACTGGTCACAACCACCGGCACATTTCTTCTCAGGCCTGGGATGGCCTAACATTAACCTAGAGAACATTAGCAGAGAACCCACGGGCATTATCACTAATTACCAACTTACTTATATTACATAACCAATATGTGTAGGGTGTGTACGTAGCACTGCTGAGTGAGTATAAGCCTTTGCGTAATATCCGAAATCCATCCAGTGCTAATGACTCTTTAATTATAGCTGCCACTGATCTATCCAAATTAATGATGATTTCCAGGGTATGATGCTCATCTTATCATTTTACTTACACATGATGTGATCTGCCACACATCTGTTTATTGATAAAACATTCTTGAAGGAAAACTATCCCCCCAGAATGAATACGTAACCAACAGTCAGTTTATATTATGTTAAGTGGCCTATTAAAGAATCTCCCCAAACTGGAATGTATATATCAGTAAATATTGCCCTTTTACATCCTTTCCCTTGAGCCGCCATTTTGTGTTGGTCTGTGTGCTCCCTCAGAGATCAGCTGACAGGAAGTGATGCAGCTCTAACTGTAACAGGAAGTAGTGTGGGAGCAAAAGGCAGAACTCTGCCCATTCATTGGATGATGGGACCTAGCATGTATGTGTGCCTTGGCTTGTTTGTGTGCACTGTGCATCCTATGATCCCAGGGGGCGGCCGTTAGTACTTAAAATGGCATTTTCCTATTTAGGATTACCCAATGGCACATACTGCTAAAAACGTATATTTTTATGAAAATGGTTTATTTAGATGAAGCAGGGTTTTACATATGAGCTGTTTATGCAATATATTTTTATAGAGACCTACATTGTTTGGGGTATAGTTTTCCATCTTATCTTCACATTGCCAAATCTATATATAAATCTGCTAGAATGACACTATTTTGACCCAATGGCTATAATAATAACATTATCCATGCTTAGCTATTACTACTCACATCAACTCTTCAATTGATTTTTACATTTTTGGGCAAAGTTTTTGGTTAAATCATCCTGTGAAGTTCTTTATAAATAGTTATAGGTATACTATGAATGATACTTTATTAATATATGGGAGAAATGAACATAATAGTTCAGTCCTGACTGACGGCCCCACCCAGAGCTGTGTAAATAAACGCCCATTGACGTATACGTTGTGCAGGCTGTTGCTCAATGTTCCTCAGGGACATAACATGATATCCTGATGAGCCACCCCAACCCTAAAAGATCAGTTACCAACATTGATTACATTACGGGGTATATTGGGAGGTTGCCCATAGCAACCAATCAGATCTCTGCTTTTGTTTTCTCAAACCTGAATGATTGCTATGGGCAACATGTCTAGTGAGTCCAGAAGAGAGGGGGTAAATATTTGAGGTACATGACCTACTTATTTAGACTAATGGTTCTTCAGCCAACAGTTCAGACCAAATTTGCTCTTCATCCAAGACTTTCTTTTTACTCTAGCAAATCTTTGCTCATATAAGGTCTGGGCTAACGAGTTTTGCATATTGAATTCATGAATCGCTGTATGTTTAATAGAACTACTGGATATCTGCATGGAAATATTATATGGAACCTGCTTAATAACAGACTACATGATTGGGTTCTAAACTTCAGTGGAGACTCAAACTAGTCTACAAAAACCTCCTGTAGCCTAGTAAATGTTGGATCTAAACTACCACTAGCTTGTCACTGGCCATACTGTTCCACTTTCCTCACTTCCACTGAGATGTCCTCTTCTACAGGACTCCTTCATCTAATTCAGGCTTCCATCACAACCAACCCTACTTGACTACCACACATTGAAAGGCGTAACAAGGCTATAACAACCCCCACCTTATATATCTCTGTACCAACAGGAACCTCCCCTACCACCTACAGGGTATGCTAACACATGTATAGGGCTACTTACCCCCTCCCCATGTGCTTAAGATTAGACCAGCACTCTTTAGGAGGCCAGTGAAGAAGGAAAACCTACAGTAAGTAAAGTAGGTATATTTATTTTTCATCCTCAACTTATATGGAACAGCAGATATTTGTCACCCCCTGCAATTTTAGTTGTGCCAAAGCTAAGGCATCTAATCTCATGCATGGAATGGCAAAGTAAGGGAGACACAAAACTTATATGGTACAAAATCCTATGGGCATCAGACCCTCTCTTCTTCAGGCTTAGAAACACACCCCTCTGGAATTCGATAGTAGAGTTCCTCACTGTGATTGGACAAGAGATCAAGATGTGACGTTTCTGTAGTGGCCTTGGGCAATGTAGGAGACCCATATTCATGTAGGGAAATTAGGCCACGGACCTCTAGTACTCAATGGAATTTGTAATTACCACATCCAGGTTGTTGAAACAAGTTGTATAATATTCATCAGATACTTAACATTGTATCCTGATGGGCCACTCTGAACAGGAAAGTACATACTCTAAGAGGGTGATTTATCAACGTTTGAAGTATGAATTTTTTTCCACGATTAGATATTGGATACTTCAAAAACTTGAATGTCTGGTATTTATCCCAGAAACATGAACATAAAACGTTGAAACATCTGAAAGCTTGTAAGGGCAAGCTTGTGATATAGAGGTCAATGGGAGTTGTCCTAGGCAAAGTCGAGCCATCTTATCTTTAAATTTTGTTATTTTTGAATTATTTCACTCCTCCTACTGAGCTTTACTATTGAGCGCTGAATGAATATGATAGAGGACCTGCCAGGCTTTTGGCTGGGTGACGTTCTAATCACAATATGAAGTTAGTCGCCAGTGAGAATGTTGACACTTACAAATCGAGTTGATCAATTTTGTTCATATTGGATCAGTTCCCTCTATTCATAAAGAATTTCTCAAAGGCTTTTAAAATGAGAATATAGATGAAATTTGATCTGTGCTCCAGACACATCATTATTATTTGCCAAATGTATATCTGCTAGAATTTTTACCTAATGGCTATAATAACTGTGAATGGTTCTCCATGCTTAGCCATTACACCCCTTATTTAAGACTAATGGTACTTCAGCCAACAGTTCAGACCAAATTTGCTCTTCATCCAAGACTTTCTTTTTACTCTAGCAAATCTTTGCTCATATAAGGTCTGGGCTAACGAGTTTTGCATAATGAATTCATGAATCGCTGTATGTTTAATAGAACTTCTGGATATCTGCATGAAAATATTACATTGAACAGGCTACGTGCTTGGGTTCTAAACTTCGATGTCCTCAATGGAGACTCAAACTGGTCTACAAATACCTCCTATAGCCTAGTAAATGTTGGATCTAAACTACCACTAGCTTGTCACTGGTCATATTGTTACATTTTCCTCACTTCCACTGAGATGTTCTCCTCTACAGGACTCCTTCATCTAATTCAGGCTTCCAGCACAACCAACCCTACTTGACTACCACACGTTGAAAGACGTAACAAGGCTATAACCACCCCCACCTTATATATCTCTGTACCAACAGGAACCTCCACTACTACCTACAGGGTATACTAACACATGTATAGGGCTACTTTCACACCCACCCCCCCCCACCCCACCTTGCTTATGATCAGAGCAGCACTCTGTAGGAGGCCAGAGAAGAAGGAAAGCCTATAGTAAGTGAAGTGGGTACTTACAGTAAGTAAATCCCTTGCATGGAATGGCAAAGTAAGGGAGACACAAAACTTATATGGTACAAAATCCAATGGGCATCAGACCCTCTCTTTTTCAGGCTTAGAAACACAATAGTAGAGTTCCTCACTGTGATTGGACAAGAGATCAAGATGTGACGTTTCTGTAGTGGCCTAGGACAATGTAGAAGACCCATGTCCTTGTAGATTGTAAGCTCTTTTGGGCAGGGCTCTCTTCACCTCTTGTATCGGTTATTGATTGCTTTATATGTTACTCTGTGTGTCCAATGTATGAAACCCACTTATTGTACAGCGCTGCGGGATATGTTGGCGCTTTCTAAATAAATGTTAATAACAATAATAACAATAATAATAATGTTCATGTAGGGAAATTAGGCCACGGACCTGCAGTGCTCAATTGAATTTGTAATTACCACATCCAAGTTGTTAAAGCAGGTTGTATAATATTCATCAGATACATAACATTGTATCCTGATGGGCCACTCTGACCAGGAAAGTACATACTTTTAGCGGGTGATTTATCAACATTTGGGGGCCTATTCATCAAAGTACGAGTTCGAATGATCACAAATATCACGAAAATGCTTACGAAAAAATCGTATTGGTCACGATAACATCGTATTGGCGATCCGATCCGAAAAGAGTGATAGTTTTTGTTGCATAGTTTTTGACACACAGTATGAAAAAGTCGCGCAAAATAACGAAAAAATCGTCACTGACATTCCAAAAACTTAAATGTCTGATATGTACAAAAATCCCAAAAACGTGAACAGAAAATGTTGACATCTAAAGGGCAAGCTTATGATATAGAGCAGTGATCCCCAACCAGTGACTCGGGGGCAACATGTCGCTCCCCAACCCCTTGGGTGTTGCTCTCAGTGCCCCCAAACCAGGTAGTTATGTTTGAATTCCTGACTTGGGGGCAAGTTTTGGCTGAATAAAAACAAGATTTCCTACCAAATAAAGCCCCTGTAAGCTGATAGGGTGCATAGAGGCCCCTAATAGCCAATCACAGCGCTTATTTGACTCCTCCATAAACTTTTATGGTGCTTGTGTTGCTCCCCAAGTCTTTTTACAATTGACTGTGGTTCACAAGTAAGAAAGGTTGGGGATCCCTGATATAGAGGTGAATGGGAGTTTTCCTAGGCAAAGTTGAGTCATATTTTCGAGTTTTTCTAGAGTTAGTAAACTCACAAATTCCGTTTTTTTTATTTGAACGAGTTTTCCATAAATAAGCAGACTGAGTTTTTTTTTAAATGCGACATTATTGGAATTCGAAAAAAACTCTCCAATTCACGAACTCCAAAAACTGCTAAGTAAGTCCATAAAAATTGCATTTTATTATTGCGCTCTACAAAACACCTTTCTACAATTAAGGATTCAAGTGGACTCATATCCTTGACTGTTTGTCACCCTAAGGGGCTGATTTACTAACCCACGAATTCGAATCCGAATTGGAAAAATTCAGATTGGAAAACGAACATTTTGCGACTTTTTCGTATTTTTTGCGATTTTTTCGGCGCCTTTACGACTTTTCGGAAATGATCGCGACTTTTTCGTTACCAATACGATTTGTGCGAAAAAACGCGAGTTTTTCGTAGCCATTCCGAAAGTTGCGATTTTTTCGTAGCGTTAAAACTTGCGCAAAAGTTGCGCTTTTTTCGTAGCGTTAAAACTTAAAAGGCGCGACGTTTTGCGCAAGTTTTAACACTACGAAAAAAATCGAAACTTTTTGCGCAAGTTTTAACGCTACGAAAAAATCACAACTTTCGGAATGGCTACGAAAAACTCGCGATAATTTTCCGAAAAAATCGAAAAATATAGATCATTACGAAAAAAACGCAATCGGACGCATTCGGCCCGTTCGTGAGTAAGTAAATGGGCCCCTAAGCCTTATACTGCTGGGCAGTGAAGTAATACATTGCTGACAATATCTATAAATAAATGACCATTTTTCTACTGGCATGGTGCATAACATGAAAGCTTTATTGTATTGTAATTAATACCCAGGATATCCTAATGGGCACAGTGATTGTAATTCTACTGTGTTCTGTGGTTATTTATTACCTCGAGCCTACAGAGCACCAGTAGGGATTTTAAACAGGAGGAACAGACTTCACTGGGAAATATATTGAGACAGAACTGGCAGCTACTAAAGATAACTTATTAACCTTAGCTTCTATAGGCCAGTAGTACATTTAGTAGAGTGGTGATCTCCACCTATTGTGTGATCTGGGAAAAGCAAGCTGTGTTTCAAGTCCTTAACCAAGTAGAATAAAGCAGGTGAAAGAGCCTTAGTTTAGGGCAGTGATCCCCAACCAGTGGCTCGGGGCAACATGTTGTTGCTCTCAGTGCCCCCAAACCAGGTAGTTATGTTGAATTCCTGACTTGGGGGCAAGTTTTGGTTGAATAAAAACAAGATTTCCTACCAAATAAAGCCCCTGTAAGCTGATAGGGTGCATAGAGGCCCCTAATAGCCAATCACAGCCCTTATTTGGCTGAAAGGTTGGATCCCTGGTTTAGGACAAGGGGATGTAGTGGAGAGATAGGCTGAAGCTAATAAAATAAAGGCCTATATAGATGTATGGAGGAAGTGCAGCTCCCTTGTTGTGCATGAATTTTGTTTAGACATCACAGTTTGGGCTTGGGAGCCGCTTGGCATATTTTTGGGGTTTCCCCTTGCTATTGGGGAGTGCAGAATGAGTATGTGTGGCCACATTGGTGCTAAGATTTGCTATTTCTGTTCTTGCTCTTTAGACAGTTATTTTTGGGGGCAATGAGCTACAGCTTTAGGCACAGCACTCCTGTAGGCCAGGGTAAAAAATATGTATTCATAGTTCTAGCAAATGTACACCTAAGGGAGCATGGGTGAATGAAATGTATAACAGCATGGGGTTGGAGTACAGCGAGGGAGAACTCGAGATTCATAGAACAATCTATGCAGTATGATTTGGAAAGGTTATTGTCATATTTCTCAGTTAAAAGATCTTTTGTTCTAGTTACTTTTCTGGGTGGAAGGAGGCAACATGGATCAGATGATACACTAAGAACATGTGTTGCTTCATGCTTTCTCTTTGCCCCACTGACTGCAGCCCCTAAATATCTCTCAGTGTTTCTCGGCGTATGGACTGCCAAGGCCCAGGTGTAAAAAATATGCTCTCTCTGGTCAATAACAAGCAAAAAAGTTCCCAGGTAGAAGGGGGATATGATTTTGGAAAGTGTTCTAGCACACCTTTACCTTCTTGAGTAGTATAATTGCCTTTTATGAGCCGTCCATAACATTACCATCCCTTATAATGCCCCAGGTTCAGTATTAGATCAGAATACCTGTCTTGTTACATGCCCTTCAGTCTTCAATAGCCACTACTCGTTCTTCTTGATCTTCTCCATAACTTGTCATTATTTCCCTTATTGTAGTCTTCATTCTCTCTTGGCCAATTTCAGGTGCTTCACGTACTCTTCTTCACAGTTTTCTAGATTTTATTCTTGTACACAGTCGTATCCCAGTCCAAATTGATGTTACCTACTTCTTATACCATTATACGAGTCCCCCGCTCTTCCTGCTGGCCTATCTATTACAAGTAAATCATGTTGTTCCCTTCACTACTCTACTAAAGTTCAATGTCAATCTGCCTCCTTCCCAGAAAACCATTAGAATACATATCTAATTTCTTTATTTTGATGTATTTTTTAGGACTGAATCCATTGCTAATTTATTCTTTTTCACTGAAAATCTTTTTATTTTCTTCTATGGTCCTACATACATTGCGGGTGTGAAAAAGTGTCCAGATTTTAGATCCATGTTGTTTTCACAAGTCACAGGGAATTTTTTGTCAGTTTCTTTTATGTATTTTATCACAGAAGAAACAATCAGTAATACATTTCAAAAAGACCAGCATAAAAGGAAGAGTAAACACAGAGTAAGCACATCAGTATTTATCAATCCCTGTCTCACACTGTATATAGTATGCTTGGGGTGTCAGTGCCCAGTGCTTGGGGGCCAATAATCCCTGTCTCACACTGTATATAGTATGCTTGGGGTGTCAGTGCTTGGGGGGCCAATAATCCCTGTCTCACACTGTATATAGTATGCTTGGGGTGTCAGTGCTTGGGGGGCCAATAATCCCTGTCTCACACTGTATATAGTATGCTTGGGGTGTCAGTGCCCAGTGCTTGGGGGGCCAATAATCCCTGTCTCACACTGTATATAGTATGCTTGGGGTGTCAGTGCCCAGTGCTTGGGGGGCCAATAATCCCTGTCTCACACTGTATATAGTATGCTTGGGGTGTCAGTGCCCAGTGCTTGGGGCCAATAATCCCTGTCTCACACTGTATATAGTATGCTTGGGGGTCAGTGCCCAGTGCTTGGGGGCCAATAATCCCTGTCTCACACTGTATATAGTATGCTTGGGGTGTCAGTGCCCAGTGCTTGGGGGGCCAATAATCCCTGTCTCACACTGTATATAGTATGCTTGGGGTGTCAGTGCCCAGTGCTTGGGGGGCCAATAATCCCTGTCTCACACTGTATATAGTATGCTTGGGGTGTCAGTGTGCTTGGGGCCAATAATCCCTGTCTCACACTGTATATAGTATGCTTGGGCAGTGCCCAGTGCTTGGGGGCCAATAATCCCTGTCTCACACTGTATATAGTATGCTTGGGGTGTCAGTGCCCAGTGCTTGGGGGCCAATAATCCCTGTCTCACACTGTATATAGTATGCTTGGGGTGTCAGTGCCCAGTGCTTGGGGGCCAATAATCCCTGTCTCACACTGTATAGTATGCTTGGGTGTCAGTGGTGTCAGTGCTTGTCCCTGTCTCACACTGTATATAGTATGCTTGGGTGTCAGTGCCAGTGCTTGGGGGGCCAATAATCCCTGTCTCACACTGTATATAGTATGCTTGGGTGTCAGTGCCAGTGCTTGGGGCCAATAATCCCTGTCTCACACTGTATATAGTATGCTTGGGGTGTCAGTGCTTGGGGGCCAATAATCCCTGTCTCACACTGTACTATTAGTATGCGCTTGGGGTTGGTCGAGTGCCCAGTGCTTGGGCGGCCAAAATCCCCTGTCCTCACACTGTGAGTATAGTATGCTCTGGGGTGTCGTCCGGGCCCAGTGCTTGGGGGGCCAATAATTCCCTGTCTCACACTGTTATATAGTATGCTTGGGGGTGTCAGTGCCCAGTGCTTGGGGCCAATAATCCCTGTCTCACACTGTATATAGTATGCTTGGGTGTCAGTGCCCAGTGCTTGGGGGGCCAATAATCCCTGTCTCACACTGTATATAGTATGCTTGGGGTGTCAGTGCCCAGTGCTTGGGGGGCGCAATAATCCCTGTCTCACACTGTATATAGTATGCTTGGGGTGTTCAGTGCCCAGTGCTTGGGGGCCAATAATCCCTGTCTCACACTGTATATAGTATGCTTGGGGGTGTCAGTGGCCCAGTGCTTGGGGGCCAATAATCCCTGTCTCACACTGTATATAGTATGCTTGGGGGTGTCAGTAGCCCAGTGCTTGGGGGCCAATAATCCCTGTCTCACACTGTATATAGTATGCTTGGGGTGTCAGTGCCCAGTGCTTGGGGGGCCAATAATCCCTGTCTCACACTGTATATAGTATGCTTGGGTGTCAGTGCCAGTGCTTGGGGGGCCAATAATCCCTGTCTCACACTGTATATAGTATGCTTGGGGTTCAGTCCAGTGCTTGGGGGGCCAATAATGCCCTGTCTCACACTGTATATAGTATGCTTGGGTAAGTCAGTGCTGTGGGGGGCCCAATAATCCCTGTCTCACACTGTATATAGTATGCTTGGGGTGTCAGTGCCCAGTGCTTGGGGGGCCAATAATCCCTGTCTCACACTGTATATAGTATGCTTGGGGTGTCAGTGCCAGTGCTTGGGGGCCAATAATCCCTGTCTCACACTGTATATAGTATGCTTGGGGTGTCAGTGCCCAGTGCTTGGGGGGCCAATAATCCCTGTCTCACACTGTATATAGTATGCTTGGGGGTGTCAGTGCTTGGGGCCAATAATCCCTGTCTCACACTGTATATAGTATGCTTGGTGCCCAGTGCTTGGGGGGCAATAATCCCTGTCTCACACTGTATATAGTATGCTTGGGGTGTCAGTGCCCAGTGCTTGGGGGCCAATAATCCCTGTCTCACACTGTATATAGTATGCTTGGGGTGTCAGTGCCCAGTGCTTGGGGCCAATAATCCCTGTCTCACACTGTATATAGTATGCTTGGGGTGTCAGTGCCAGTGCTGGGGGGCCAATAATCCCTGTCTCACACTGTATATAGTATGCTTGGGGTGTCAGTGCTTGGGGGCCAATAATCCCTGTCTCACACTGTATATAGTATGCTTGGGGTGTCAGTGCCCAGTGCTTGGGGGCCAATAATCCCTGTCTCACACTGTATATAGTATGCTTGGGGTGCTTGGGGGCAATAATCCCTGTCTCACACTGTATATAGTATGCTTGGGGTGTCAGTGCCCAGTGCTTGGGGGGCCAATAATCCCTGTCTCACACTGTATATAGTATGCTTGGGGTGTCAGTGCCCAGTGCTTGGGGGGGGGCCAATAATCCCTGTCTCACACTGTATATAGTATGCTTGGGGGTGGTCAGTGCCCAGTGCTTGGGGGCCAATAATCCCTGTCTCACACTGTATATAGTATGCTTGGCGGTGTCAGTACCAGTGCTTAGGGGGCCAATAATCCCTGTCTCACACTGTATATAGTATGCTTGGGGTGTCAGTGCCCAGTGCTTGGGGCCAATAATCCCTGTCTCACACTGTATATAGTATGCTTGGGGTGTCAGTACCAGTGCTTAGGGGGCCAATAATCCCTGTCTCACACTGTATATAGTATGCTTGGGGTGTCAGTGCCCAGCGCTTGGGGGCCAATAATCCCTGTCTCACACTGTATATAGTATGCTTGGGGTGTCAGTGCTTGGGGGGCCAATAATCCCTGTCTCACACTGTATATAGTATGCTTTGGGGTCCAATAATCCCTGTCTCACACTGTATATAGTTGGTGTGTCAGTACCCAGCGCTTGGGGGCCAATAGACAGTACTTTCCCCATACACAGTACCCCCCATAGAAAGTTCGCCCAATTGCCACCAGACAGTACCCCCCATAGAAAGTGCCCCGATAGACAATACCCCCCATAGAAAGTCCCCCCGGACATTACCCCCTATAGACAGTACACCCTATACACAGTGCCACTGTAGAAATTACCCCCCATACACAATGCCCCCAATAGAAAGTGTTCCCAATTGCACCCATAGAGAGTACCCCCATACACAGTGCCCCCCATAGACAGTACCCCCATAGAAAGTACCCCCCATGCACAATGCCCCCAATAGAAAGTGTGCCCAATTGCACCCATACACAGTGCACCCCATACACAATTCCCCCATACACAGTGCCCCCCATACACAATTCTATGAAAATCAAGATGTTTAAGGAACAGTGGAGAGATTATTGACAGAGAGAGATAATGGCTCCCTTGTGCCGTATGACCTGTGCAAAGTATTTCTGCATGTCGGATAACTGTACAAAGTGGGATGTTGACCAAAAATCTGCACCTTACTTTCAATATTCCGGCATATTTTATTGGTTCCTGCTGGTATTTTATTATTGTACTACAAGTCACACTCTTTCATATTAGCAGTGAGTAGCTAATGAATGTTCTGTACAGCGCTGAAACTCAGCCTAAATGTGTCTCAGCTGGAGCTGTAAGAGAGCAGACATCTTTCAGGTGCAGTTCAGGAGTCTGACTTCTGAAATATACCCTCGCCTTTATTTGGAAAGTACCGTATATACTCGAGTATAAGCCGATCCGAATATAAGCCCAGGTACCTAATTTTACCTAAGGAAACTGGAAAAATTTATTGACTCGAGTATAAGCCCTTCAATGGCGCAGCATGAAAAGCATCCATATACCGGTATACAAAATCTTTAATCCCATAACTAAATACGGCATTTCTGTATTCTTGGTTGGGTTGGGTTGCTTGGTGTTACTTTTTATAGTAATGCAAACAATAGAAAACATCACAAAAAGCCAAGGAATACTGTCTGAATAACCTTATTGACACTGCCCATAAATATATTGCGCCACTCACTGCGTCCCATAATGTGTACATGCTGCTTAATTCTGATGAACAGCGCCACGGTCGTCCAGGGAGGGGGGGCTCCAGTGTGCCTCATGGCGCGCCGCTCCCTATGTGCAGCATCGCGCCGCTGCACATAGGGAGCGGCGCGGTGCCACGGTCGTCCATGGGGGTCCAGGAAGGGCTCCTGGGTGTTACTCATGGCATATCGCCCCCTATGTGCAGCGATGCGCATAGCATATACTTGCTGCTTAAGGCCGGCCACGGGAGGGGGGTGGGGGGCGCCAACGACCATATTGCTTGTAGTTTGCGCGCAATACCGTATATACCCGAGTATAAGCCGATGCTTACTTTTTAAGCACATTTGTAGGGCTGAAAAACTCGGCTTATACTCGAGTATATACGGTAGGGTTAAATTTATAAATGCTTTAAAAAAAATAGCTTAGAAAATGCTTAAGAATAAAGAAATAAATCCCAGCTTTAAACACAAGGTCATTTATTATTTGGATAGATAGGGAAATGTATACTTTACCTAGGCAAAGGTATTTCATTCTTGGAGACAAAATATTCTGTACTATAGGAGGAAAATGCAGTCCCATTCTGTGTAACTTGCCTATATCCACTACCTGCAACTGTAAATAGGCTACTGTGTGGTATAAAGTGTCTTTAAAGGGCTACAATGCCCTCTACTTTTTCTACAGAATTGTGTTAGTATAGGATCATAAGATCTGATAAAAAAATCAGATTTTTACTTCCTTTCTAGTATAGCTATGCCATCAGTGCTTATGGATAGATCACACTTTGGCATAAATATATGATTGTTTTGTGCGCCAAATAAAGGTTTCATGTGTAAAGCTACTAATACTTTTATTACCATACAGTACCCCTCCTCAGTTTCTACTAGAGCAGTGCTGTCCAACTGGCGGCCCGCGACCCCCCTCTGTGTGGCCCCCCACCTGTCTGGCTGCTTTGATGGCTTACTCTTGTGTAAGCTTTAAATGGTATCAGTACTGAGATTAACTGCCCCCCCTGCATAGTTCCACCTCAGATTCAGGCTGTAATCTCCCTGTATTGTTTAAACATGTAATCCCCTGTGTTGTTCCACCTTTTAATCCCTGCATTGTTCCCCCCCTGCAGTGTTCACACCTCAGGCTCAGACTGTAATCATCCACATTGTTCCCCTGTTCACACCTCAGGAGCAGTAGAAACCCACAAATAATCCCTGCACACTATAAAAGAACATATACTGAGGTGGTACTGCAATTAAAAAGTTTTTAATATATAGTTATTGTTCAGACTGTAGGAGCAGTGCCAGCATTGTGTCACTGTATGCTGCCTGTGTGTGCCATACACACAGGCAGCATAGGGCAAGCAGTGAATGGCACACACAGGCAGCGTAGGGCAGGCAGAGTATGGCACACACAGGCAGCATAGGGCAGGCAGAGTATGGCACACACAGGTCAAGTATGGCACAAACCAGCCAAGAATGGCACATACAGTCAAAGTATGGCACACGTAGGCAGGGTAGGGAAGGCAGAGTATGGAACACACATGCAGCATAGGGTAGGCAGAGTATGGCACACACAGGCAGCATAGGGCAGGCAGAGTATGGCACACACACACAGGCAGCATAGGGTAGGCAGAGTATGGCACACACAGGCAGCATAGGGCAGGCAGAGTATGGCACACACAGGCAGCATAGGGCAGGCAGAGTATGGCACACACAGGCAGGGTAGGGCAGGCAGAGTATGGCACACACAGGCAGCATAGGGCAGGCAGAGTATGGCACACACAGGCAGGGTAGGGCACACACAGGCAGCATAGGGCAGGCAGAGTATGGCACACACAGGCAGGGTAGGGCAGGCAGAGTATGGCAGGTTTTTGCTGTACTACAACCAAATTCCAGCCCTCGGTACCACAGAAGTTGGACAGCACTGATCTAGAGGCATTAGACTTATTGGGGAAATTCCCCCGGCTGGGGTGGTTTGGCAGTGGTGAAGGTGAAATACACCTTTGAATTGGGCTAACGTGGTTGGTTGGAAAAAAGTGTCGATCACAGTTTCAACTTAAATCTCACTAATACGACTAAACCCTATCCAGCCCAATCCGGTTGAATTAATATGTTGAAGGTGGGGAAGGGGGCAAGCCCCAAAAAGCAATAGGTCTTGCAGCTTATGAATATCACAATTGGGATTATAGTGTGTTGGGTTAAATATAAACGGTAGGGAGTTACCCTTGCACATCTGAGGGTCGATTCACTAAAGGTCGGTATTTAGAGCGCTATTTATAGCATGCGTTTTATTTTATCGTGTCTAATTTTTTGTGTCTTAACGCCCAATTCACTAAAAGGATATTTGCGTTAATTTAGACACAATACTGTTTGCGTTATTTAAGTCGCGAAGACTATTTTCGTGCGGTATTCGACGCAACACGCGCTAATTAACGCAGCATGCTACTTGTTGCGCGTGCTAATTAACACACATGCGCTACTTATCGCGCGCACGCCATGTTAGCCATACACAGCATTACGTTTGTAAAACTACTTTTTTTGAAAATGCCCATTTCCCTGCAAACTGGCGGCTGCGTCACTCTGGGGCCAACACAGACTTGAATAAATCCCACTGCAAAGTCCATATTGTGTTGCCAAAAGCTTATTAACTGTACTTTTCTATAATTACCGCCTGCTCCAAGTAGGGGTTAATTTTCGCAGAGACTAATGCGATATTTAGCGCGTCTAAGTGTTTGTGAATCATGCGTTCGTTTCTGAGCGCAAATTAACTCAACGCGGTAAGATTAACACATGTGGTTGCACACTAATTAACGCACACGATATGTGACTTAGCGCAGACGATAATACTTTAGTGAATCACGCTTTTTTTACACCCCAATTTTAACACAAAAAAGCATGCGATATGCGTTATCACACACCCCAGGGCCAAACGATCGGATTATTTTTTTTTAAAGAGAGTTGAGCTGACAGTTCCGGAAGCAAACCTAGAAACTGTAACAAAAGGGGATTATTTGTCCCAGGTTCATTCCTTATGAGGTTTTCTCTAAGAAAGGATTTGGCTGGGATGGAGAGCCATTATGTACTTGTCCTGTGAGGAGTAAGCGGCTTCCCGAGGGTTAAGGTGGAGCAGACTTATATGTAGTTCCAAGATATTTATCAGTTTCAGGAGTCTGAGCTAATCTTCCAGAAGGTTGTTTCAGTAGCTGGATAACCCCATCTTCTCTCTGGGTGCCCTTGGGGTACGAGGTGTTCTCCTAGGGGTAGGAGACCATTCCCCATGAAGTTCGAAGGCGAGATCTGGTAATTTAGCTGTATCGGCTCTCCCTCCGGGTAGATCGATTGATGGTAAAAGTCGTTTTTAAAAAAGATTCTCAGTGTCTCTTGGGGTGCAAATAACTGCTGGGATGCCATCCTTGTTTTCCACAAGGGAGAATGGGTATCCCTGTCTGTATCCTCAGCTGCTTGAGAGGGGCGTTTGTGAGTTTCTAAATTCTGAGCTCTTTACGGCTTTCAAATGGGGGTCACTGACCCGGCAACCAGAAATTGATTGCGCTGTGAGGCTACAATTTAATTCTCATTGCTACCTTTTAATACTTATATTTCTGTTAATATTGTAGTCTCTCATTCAAGCCACTAACTGGTTGCTAGGATCCTATTGGACCAGATTGTTGCTGAAATTCCAATCTTTCAAAAAATCCACAAAAAATTGAAGACCAATTGAAAATTGTCTGTTTACAAAACTTAATGGTGAATTGCCCTTTTAAGGACATTGGGACATTCTGTGCATAAAGCTACTAAAAATGCCTCCCCCTTTCAACTATAAATACAGTCAGGTGATCCAAGTGGTGGCCAATAAGAAGGGCAACCATTTGGAAGCTTTAATCTTGAAAGCAAGTAGTGTGGTAAAACTTAGTGTAAATTGTATGATGAAGTAGCAGAGTTCTAGATCAGATTAAAATCAATGTAGGACTGGTCAGGCCAACTTGTATATTGCAATATATAGACATCTAATAATAGTAACCTCTATTTGTCTCTATTATCATGGGACAGTCCCAGACTGTGAAGTCTAAAGGCCCAGACTAAAACTGCCTGGCTGGGCATGGCCTAGATTTATTGGAGAGAGCCCGGAGATGCCCTGTTTTTAAATCGGTTATGTTAGATAACCACTAGGATGGGCTAAGGGATGAGGCTGGATCCATATATTCAGATTCTCCTTAGGGGGGGCCCAGGCATTTATTCATTCTGCAAAGGCATAGCATACAGCCAGCAACGGCAGCTCTGGGCGTTATACAAAGAGCAATAATGACAGATAGGGGTGTTATACACAGAGCAGCACAGTAGGACACAGCAGAATGTCACAGTCACCTTGATGCAAGTAGTTAGTCACAGAGGCCCCAATACTGAGACCCCACTAAGAAAGGACAAGTGGAATGCAACCTCAGCGCACGTCTTTTCAATTTTTTGTTATGTGTACAAATGACTGCACAACACAGGAGTAGATCAGTTTATACTCAGCTTTTATTGGTGGCTACACATTGACGGCAGCAGTAGAGATCTGGACCCCAGGGAATGCCCAATGTCTAGGTAAGAAGGCATGAAATGAAAGAATAACACCTTATGGGCAGAACGATTCCCAGAATTCCAAAGGCAGAAATACAGGGGAACATGGGAATATGACCAGCTCCATGTTTGTGCCCCGAGGGCAGTACGGCTTGCAGCTTTGTTCAAGGATTTAATAGCCTCTAGCATTCCTAACTTCATTTAACCAACACAAGCAAATTAACCAAGGTTATAGTAACCCCCCCACACTAATATTAAATGGGGTTGTTTATACTTCAATAAACAACCCCGGTTCCCAACTCTGGCTTTTCAATAAAGCCCTTCAGCAATCATGTTGTTCAGCATACTACAGGGTGGAGGTGAAGTTGGATGGATAATTGGTCATCCCAAGTCCACTCTCCTCTGAAAGACAGAACATGGAAGCTTGCCATTGGCTGCTGGTGTCCGGGACTCGCAGGGTTACAGATGCTGAGCCGCTCTCACTGGCAGGAAGAATGAGAAGTCACAATTAGAGTCAGGGTGAATGATTCCTGCATGTTGTGATGAAGCGCTAGAGCCACATTATATGTTATGGAGGTTACAAAGCTAGGTGGAATAATGCTGGGCATGGTGTTCCTCCTGCAGCTACAGTTGGCCCGTGTATGGCCACCTTAACTGTAGCAATGTCATTCCGTGGCCCAAGCTAGGGAATATCACAGGCCACAAATCACTGGAGAAAGCCTTCTACTCAACCCTCTAACTCAATGGCAGGCATTCAGTACAGGGCTCCCTTGTTCTTGGCAATGTGTTCTCTGCACCTTGCCCTGGATTTGTAAGCCCCAGATTACATCTGTGGTATCCATCAATCATAATATTCCTTTTAAAGATTAGAACTTCAGTAACTACGGTATGAAATAGCAAATGTAAAGTTTGCTTCAGTTCTAATAATCCCTATAATATGAGGGAAGAAAACATCATTTTGCTTCTTTGTAGATACCTGGTAATGTGGGGAGCCTGTCCTTACGGAGGATTATAGACCGAAAATTAGGGGTCTTCACAGAGAAAAGAACAAGAGCCACACAACTGAGGAACTGAACTTTCACATGAGGCAGAAAATGGGCCCAAGTCTGGGCAGATTCTCTTAATGTCTTTTAGAGGGGCCTGGATGAGTTCTTGATCAAGAAGAATATCCAAGGCCACAGTGATATCAAGATCAACAGTTATTTTGTGTGTGTATGTTACATAGTTACATAGGGTTGAAAAAAGATCTATCAAGTCCATCAAGTTCAACCCTTCCAAGTAAACCCAGCACCCACAACCCATACTTACTTATATATACACTTACATACATAAACTATAAATACAACCACTAGTACTAACTGTAGATATTAGTATGACAATAGCCTTGGATATTCTGATTGCTCAAGAACTCATCCATGCATGTGTCATTCTTGTATGTGCAAAGGGGGAGGTCATTTGGAGAGGTGGAACTTGATGGACAGTCATCTTTTTTTAACCCAAATTAAATAACCATTACCATTATCTAGATTCTGTATCAGAGACACTTACCCAACCATGACCACATCGAAACTCCAGATTTCAGGGAAAGCATATTTCAGTTTTGTGACTTTTGGGAATTGCTCTGCAAATGTGAAATAAATACAGATCAGTTATGTATCTGCAAGTTCCTGCCATTAAATGGATCAAATGAAAAAAAAACATTTATAGAAAGGAAAGGGATATGAAACATATTGGCAGCAGGTACTTCCAAAAGGGTATGTTCCCTTAAGAACTGAACTTAGATACTATTTTATGGTGCAATAGCAAAGCATCGGAGCCTGTGGCAAATGCTCATAAAAGGTCCAAGCTGAGTGGCTAAAAAGAAATTGGCTTGAAAGTCTGAGGCATCACCAACTGGTGTGGAGGATAGTGAATACTCATTATCTATGATATACCAGCATTGATGCCACATGGAGGCCAGCGTCTTCCTGATGGCTGGAGAAGGTAAAGCCTACTGAGAAATAGAGTCCTTTCTCTGCTTGGTTAGTGGCTTTAGCTTCACCGATAACATAAGGATTACATGGCACATATGGCATAATCTCTCATTGAGGACCCAAAGCTAGCCTACCGCTAAGTTCCGTGTAAGCCTTAATTAGTAATCAGAGCTCCACCATATATTGCTCAAATGAATATGCAGGGCCACAAGCAAGGCTGCCATCAGAAATAATGGACTTGGGTTATTAGTCCGCTGCTTGCTCAGGCCCCCAGAAGGCTGGGACATGCCAGCAAAGTAAAATGGACCCTGAGTCTAAATTATGTCTAAATAGATTAAGTCCAACTATATCCCCTGATACACCAAGTCCAACCCAAACAGGTCACTGATCCACCCCAAACCCTTCCATTCTGTGGCAAGCTTGGCCGTCTTGGGAATCTGCAAATCTTGATTATCGCTAGGTGTGAATGTCTCTGGGTTACCCATAGCAACAGGCAAAAGGTTAGAACATCATATTAACTCATGGGGGACATTTATCAAAGTGGGAAATTAGAGCTCACCACAGAAAAATTTGCCCACTTTCTACTCATTTGTATGGGATTTTTAGAAGTGTGTTTAGAGTTCAACAATGGTGAACTCTACCTTTCACCCATGAATAAATACGCGTCTGACAATGTCATAGAAATGAATAGAAAGTGGGGACATATTTCTGTAGTAATTCTTAATTTCACACTTTGATAAAACTGACCCATCATATTGAGTGCTTCATTCATAATTAAGTGGAGGTACCATACGTAGCACTCCGTATCAGTGGAATCCATGCAAAGTGTACTTTATATAAGCGTTGGTGATACACAAAGTAGCTCAAAACATGTTACCCTCAAATGTATTGTAATGATGTTTCTTATATTTTGTGTTATGGAGCATCATCCTCTGCCTAAAGAAATACCCTCTGGACCTTCTTAGGTCGCCACATATCCAAGGTCTCTGCAGGGATGTGTTTGTAGCAAAAATTAAGCCAGCGTTCTAAATGAAAGGGAAACAGAACATAAATATTAAGTGACAATAGAGCGCATTACAGTTCACTAGAGGGGGATTCCTAAGTTTTCTGCTGGGGCATGTTTATAAAGGGGTATCGGCAGTAGCTGAACTGCAAAAGAGCCGTTGACATGTGTTCTCTACTTGACCCAGCAGTAGCAGCACATCAGATCTATGATATGAGACCTTCTCTCTACAATGATGTGCTCTCATCATCTCTTGGCACCCAACTCTTGCCACACTTACCCAGTTAAATCCAGCCTTGGCACACTAGCTCAACTTGCTACCTCAGAAGATGTTCTCCATAAGTTGAAAGTGAGTGAAGAAAGCCACAAACTGACCCTGACCGCCCCCACATCAAGCCCATGCTTTCCTGCTACAAACAAGCTGTTCCATTAGCGAAACTGCTGTACTTTTCTTCTTCCATCTCCGACCTACCTTTTTAATCGCCATACTTGGATGCAACATCTAACTACCTTCTGTGCCACCTCCTCCACCCATTACTGTAACTGCTTAAGCCCTTGCTCAAAACAGATCACATTAGACTCAGTGTCCAATGACAATATCAACAGAACTTGCAATACAGTGACATCTACTTTACACTCTTTTTACAGTAAATGAAGTACAATTGGTCTGCTCCCACCCCACCATCTGCTCCCTTGACCCTGTACCTTCTCACGTCCTTCACCCAAGTTCTGATACACTCAGCCCTTCACTTGCCCATATACTTAACTTTTCACTTTCTGCAGGTACTTTTCTATCTTCATACAAACCAGTACTAATCTTTATCCTTAAAAAACCCTGACCCCAGCTCTCCTACCAACTATTGTCCAGTTTCACTACTCCAAACTGTTGGAAAGGCTTTTTCTAACTGCCTCGGCCAGTATCACACTCACAGCTCCATGCTTGATCCTCTGCAAACTGGCTTCTGCCCAACACACTCAGCAAAATCTGCACTCGCCAAAATAACAGTGATCTTCTCTGGCAAAGTCTAAAGGACATTATGGAATATTTGTCCTTCTAGATCTCTTCAAAACCTTTGACAATGTTGACCACCCACTCCTCTTAAACATTTCTCTAACTTTACCTCATCCTAGGAAAACATATACAGATTTTGGACTTCAATTACCACCTTTATGCTGATGATGCCCAACTCTACCATTCTACTTTTGACCTCTCTTCTTATGTCCTTTCCCAAGTTAAACATTGCCTTTCTGCTATCTCCTTGGATGTTACAGCACCACCTGAAATCTCTCTAAACCAGAATGTATCATATTTCCACATACATCTTACCCCTTATTTCAGGTTTCACTCACACTTTACAACATCACCTTACAATCAGCCACACAGGGGCGCTGCCTAGGAATTATCTTTGACACCCGTTTGTCTTTTACACCATACTGTACTTCCAAACACTTGCTAAGTCCTGTCGCTTTCATGTGCGCAACATTGGCTGTATACAACTAAATGTCATTTCCTGCCATGACTACTGTAACTTAATCCTTGCAGGTGTCCCAATATATCGTTTTTCGCAACTCCAATCTGTAAAAAACTCTGCTGATTCAACTATCTCATCACTCCACATCAGATTCTCCACTATGCACATCCCTCACTGGCTCCCAGTCACCTCTAGAATTGACTCTGTCGCCAACTGCACAATTCTATCAGGCTTCTTCCTGTTTCCTGAACTTGAGCCATGAGCTATCAGACTACAACCTCATGCCTATTTGCCCCTTACATGCCCAGATAACCAGTTTGCCCGGATCCCCCTCCACAGCTGATTTTATTCTGGGTGGATTCTATAGTATTGTGTCATCTACTAACACAGAAACATTGCTTTTAATGCCTGCCCTGAGTCATGAATGGATGAAATCAAAGTAGACCCAATACAGAACCCTGAGTCCATCAGCCATTTCTCTATCCCTGTACAAACCACCTTCTGGACATAGAGTGAAGGGCAATTATCTGCCCAACGATAGCCTGTATTAATATTTACAAAATGCTTACTTGGAAGTCAAAATAAGCAGATCCTTCCCTATAAAATAACACAGAATCAGATCCATTGACTTCAATGCATGGTGTTTCCGGCTCCTCTGGAACAAGATGGTTCTGCATAAACCCAATTTCCTGATTATACAGAGCATATTCCAACTGAAACAGAAAAGAGCAAAGTAGCTGAACTGAAACTGATCATTTGTTTCTTTTTTTAAGCACATTCACAGGCCAATTAGATGTTAAGACATGGCTGCTGTTACAATGAGGGATAGAACAGCGGGGCTTATTATTAAAGCAGGGCTGCTTTATTAGAAGGACGGAAAGGCGTCATTTGAGCCATTATGCCTTTGTCTTAGTCCAACGTGCCACAAAGGTAGAAATCAAGGACGCATAGTGTCTTTGTATGGTTGCGGTCAGAAATTGGGGTAGGGTTGGGTCAGAGCTTGCAGGTAGGGTTTGGGGCAGTAGTTTGGGTTAGGGTATGGGTCAAGAAACTGGGTAGGGTTGGGTCAAAGGTTGGTAGGGATGGGTCAGCAGTTGGGTAGGGTTAGGGGGCAGAGTTGGGTAGGGTTGGGTCAGAGTTGGGTATCGGTTGGGGTCAGAAGTTGGTGTAGGGTTGGGTCAGAAGTTGGGTAGGGTTTGGGTCAGAGTTGGGTATCCGGGTTGGGTCAGAGTTTGAGTTTGGTAGGGTTGGGTCAGAGTTGGGTAGGGTTGGTCAGAAGTTGGGTAGGGTTGGGTCATGAAGTTGGATAGGGTTGGGTCATGAGTCTGGATAGGGTTGGGTCAGAATTTGGGTAGGGTGGGTCAGAATTGGGATAGGGGTTGGGTCAGAGAAATACATTATAATTGATTTTAATTTGAGAGCCAAAGTTAATACAGGGTGCAGCACAGGGATGCAGTAATTAGCACTGTGGCCTGGGGCTCCACAAGTTCTCCATGTAGTTAAGGGTTTTCTCTGGGCACTTTAGTTCCCTCCCACACTCCCATTACAGGCAAGTAAACTGGCTACTAATAAAATGAATAACTCTAGTGTGTGTAAATGTAACAGGGACTTTGACTGTAAGCTCCAGTGCAGCAGGGACAGATTTACACCACACACAAAGTGCTACAGAATACGTTGCTGATCCTTAAAGATAATCACGACAATGAACATTTGCTCCTATTTTAGTGCCAAGTCCCTAGTGTAACAAACGTTACATTTCTCCATGCCGCACCTCCTCAGCTGTGATTTGCCCCTTATTATTATGTAGAAGAATGCTGGAGTCAATGATCTGGAGGCCACACAGGGATCCGGGGTCGGCTTTTAGCATCAGGTAGACATCAGATCCAGGAGCCCCTTCAGATGCCGAGAAGCTCAGGGAAACCTTAGAAGAAAACAACAAGGAACAAAGGAAAATAACATTAAATAAGTCGTTCTGTTGTACATTTATGGCCTCTCACTAACAGAGAAGCCATTTCCCAAAATATAATGTAATGAAACTTATGCATAAATTCATTTTACTGAGAAAGTATGTAGGTAACACAACTTCAAATGTTCTTGGCTTCCACCTTCTAATATGTTCTAATGATAAGCGCCCAAACCAAAACTTTGGCTTCTGTCATACTGTGACCCATAACAACATCCATTACTTAGAACCCAGCGCTACCTACAGGATGTCCCTGCCCAACTAGGACTAGACCAGCCGCAGCTCCCTGGGTATCAGGTAAGAGATTATAATTATTGGGGACTGCCTAACATTAAGCCTGACCACTTGAGTCCCTACTGGCACATAACACCGCAGGCTACTAACCCTTCTGGCCTCCTCTTTGAAACCTCTGGTTGCTCTGCTACCCCAATCCTGCCTCTCACTTCTAGAGCCAGCTATTAAAGAAGATGTTCTCACATTGTCTTCTCCTGAGGCCTAGCTCCACCTCAGGCTCTTCTGGAACCAACCACCCCTTCCACCAAGTAGAAATCCACAGAAAAAGTCCAAGCACATGGTGAGTTTTTTTGCTTTGCAGGCCAAATACTGAACTGTCAGGAAGGTACTTTGGATTAAGGAAACAACTCCTCCTCCCAACTGTAAAACAGGACCAGCTCTAAACCATTATGGAGACTGAATAGAGGTGTGCAAAACCTTTATCCTACTGTATATACACCATGAATCTTTAGATTGTGAGGGAAACCAGAGCGATTGCATCTGACACAGACCATTATCATCACCACTTATACTACTGCTGCTCCAGGGAGGAGAATGGGGCAGAAGCAAGATTCTCACTTGGACAATAACCGCAAATTGACTTTAACTGAAAACATCAGAAAGCATCTGAATGAAATTGCCCATAATACTGTATAAGGGATTGAATGCCAAGAAGAAACCATCAAAGTCAAGATCACTGTATTTGTCCCCATTTTTTTCTCACTTACCTGGTGTTTCAAGCACTTCTCCATGTTAAGATGAGCAATGCCGGTTATAACCTCTGCCTGCAGCATGCTGTATACCACAATATTGATTCTGGGGCTATACTGGGAAGGCATAGTCAGACTGAGGGAGAAGTTGCCACACCGAGCTGCCAGAGGGGAACATTAAAGGCACATGAGCTGGAAACCAATGACCATTCCTTGTTAGTCATTCCAAGATAAAAGAGACTCTCCTTCCTACTTGTCACCATTTGTGTCTGGTTACTACGTTCTTCATGAAAAGGTAACCAGCAGATAACGGATACCTACCATGTGACCTGCCAATGAATCATATCAACCTTCTGTCCTAGACATACAAGAACATGTGACTTAAATATACTCACTTATGTTCACATCCATATTCTTGTCTTGTTCCGTTGCCCTAAGGCAGGGCAGCTCTGCCAGAAAAGAAATACGGACAACTTACAGGAGAACTAAACATTCTGAGCAGCAACTTTACCGACAGATCGTTGATATGTGACCTATCAAATAATTATATCAAATTATCATTGTGTCCTAGAGGCACAAGAACACGTGGCCTGTATATACTCACTGTCACTGACATCCACCGAGTGTTCCCCAGAGCTCACAATCTTGCCTCGTGACACCATCTGTAGCGGCAAAGAGAAGTTATTGTACCTGCATGTTGTCCCCGTCCGACACCCAGCACCAGAAGGCCACAGACATGTGTCTCCCATCTCCTGGGGTGCAGGGTATTGGGTGCACAAGTACAAGAAGACTTGGAGGAATAGGGCAGGGCTGGGGCCACAGGAGGTTGGTTTAGGAGAAGAGGAGACTCTCACTTAAGTGGCACGAACATGTTCTATGGGTGTTTGAATGAGACAAACACATAGTAGAGTTGAAGTCAAGGATCTGACTGATCACCATAAGTGGTTTCCAGGTCGCTCTTTGATCCCTCACCCAATGTTTATTAACAACACCACCCCCTATCACATGCAAGCCTCAGCCAATCCCAGTGTAACACCAAGGAGGGAACATTGTTACACACAGAGATACCCAGAACCTAAAGTCCCCACTATACTAGGTGGGTCCCGACCTTCATGTATTTTCTAGTTCTCCCATCACTCACCAGGAAGTAAAAAGAGATGTTTCTGATTCCGCCTCCCAGTCCCTCAGGGCTGAGCAAGTAACGCACTGGGATGTCATAGGTTTTCCCGCAGCTCAGCTCCTTTTGGGGATAATCCACCTGAATATAGCTTCCCGTGAGAGAGTAGAACCGCTCCGCCATAATATAATCAAGGGGATCATCTAACCATTCCGGCCTGGATTCCTCTCCTGGATCCTTATAATTTGCCTAGGAAGGAGAATTAAATGTCAGCAACACCGGCCTTTATAATTACTTTGAGTGTGTTATCGATACACCTCTTCTGGTTGTTAGGGGTCATTTAACCCGGCAACCAAATAAAACCAGACTGACTTTGAGGGTTCAGTGTTTCCTTATTTGTAATATGTTTATCTTTCTTTTCAGGTCTTCTTTGTCCATTCTGCCTTACAAACAGGTGTCTCGTTGGTAGGGTTGATAAACCCTAGCAACTATATACCGTAGAAGGCGAAATTCCGAAAAAAATGATAATACCAAATAAAATACAAAATGAAGACTAACTGCAATTTTTTTTAGAATAATGATAATGACATCATGCTAAGAGGAAAAGCAGTGACACCGTTACATGGATATACAGGTAACTCTCACTGTGATGAAAAGATAAGGACGTTCATATGTGGCCATGTCGATTTCATACTGAGCTTTGCCTTCTGCGTCGGTGGTCAGATTGTGGACGTTGTTATAATCAATTTGCAGCTCAATCACTTCGTTCTTCATGGGCTTCAACTCACGGTCCCGCAACGTCATCTAGAAAGACAGATAAAGAAGGTTTGGGCCCAGGGAAAGGCAGCGCTGAGTGCTATTGGGGCTCCCATTGCTGTTCCCTGTGGGACAGATCAGAGGGGCCAATGTATCTGGGATTGATCCTTGGGCAGATACTTCCATCCCATGGCTGATAGCTCAGACTCTTTTCAGGGGAAAGCCCCACTGAGGTAGAAAAGGATTTAGGCCCCGTAGCTCACATCAAGGTTACAGATATATGAAACATTATTCATCATTAAATGGCTGCATTTACCCAAAGTTCCAAGAATATCTTAAATAGCAAATGTCTTCCACTTGGCTCAAACGTGTATCTAGGAGAGAATTGTCCCCATATATCTTCCTAACTTGCCTACAGGTTGGGTCCTTAAGCCACAGCTCCAGGCCCCATTGTTTGGTAACCAATTTATGGTATCTCTCTGTACAGGCTATGAGCAAACTTAGGGGGCTGTTCCTGCTGAATTGTGCTTAGTACAGGGGAATCCCTATGTGCCATAGTTTTATGGTATCTCTCTGTACAGGCTATGAGCAAACTTAGGGGGCTGTTCCTGCTGAATTGTGCTTAGTACTGGGGAATCCCTATGCTGCCATAGTTTTATGGTATCTCTCTGTACAGGATATGAGCAAACCTAGGGGGCTGTTCCTGCTGAATTGTGCTTAGTACAGGGGAATCCCTATGTGCCATAGTTTTATGGTATCTCTCTGTACAGGATATGAGCAAACTTAGGGGGCTGTTCCTGCTGAATTGTGCTTAGTACAGGGGAATCCCTATGTGCCATAGTTTTATGGTATCTCTCTGTACAGGCTATGAGCAAACTTAGGGGGCTGTTCCTGCTGAATTGTGCTTAGTACAGAGGAATCCCTTTGCTGCCATAGTTTTATGGTATCTCTCTGTACAGGCTATGAGCAAACTTAGGGGGCTGTTCCTGCTGAATTGTGCTTAGTACAGAGGAATCCCTATGCTTTGTTTGTTCAGACTGTTAACTTTTCTGACCCCATTGGTATAATGGCAAACCCAGTAAACATCTAAGTTTAACCCCTTCTGGGTCCCACCAAGGGGATTATAATACAACGGTTTGTACATTCAAATGCCAGTAGAACTGAGTAGAACTTACTCCAACAACGTAAGGAATCCCCGGCTTCAACGACGGCAGAACTTCAGGGTCAAATGTAACTTTAGGAGAATGAGCTAAAGTTTCTGCAATAAAGGATCAACAAACAGATGAATAAACCAAACCGGATAGAAGTCCTGCCCTGCTTTATGGCTGAGATCCCGCTATCTCTAAATATTATTATTTTTATAATATCCATGTATATATAAATGATGACAGTGCAGACATCTGAAAAGGCTTTGATCTTAAAACTGATTTTTGATTCCCTATCAAAATTCCTTTTACCTGTGGCCTCCTCTTTCACAGTGATGTTGAGTTTCTGATCCACATAATGTCCTATCAAATCCAATGGGAGTTCGTTCAGGTTAAGTACTTTGCTAAACGTCCCACTGGAATCCGTCTGCAGAAAAGATTTTATTATATGTTTGATCAATCAGAATCCCCCCATCCTTATCCTCCCATCCTTGTATGGCGCAACACTTGCTGTGCCAGTTATCATCCTATAGTTCTACCTAAACCCCCCCATTGCTCAGTGCGCCCCATAGTATGGGAACCCCCCCGCACGTTGACTCCCCTAATCCTTTTCGCTTGGTGACCCAGTCTGGTTCCGGGTGAGTTCAAGACTATGTGAATCCTGTAGAACAGGGATCCCCAACCTTTCTTACCCATGAGTCAAAGTCAAATGTAGCGAGACTTGGAGAGCAACACAAACACCATAAAAGTTCATGGAGGAGCCAAATAAGGGCTGTGATTGGCTATTAGGGGCCTCTATGCACCCTATCAGCTTACAGGGGCTTTATTTGGTAGGAAATCTTGTTTTTATTCAACCAAAACTTGCCCCCAAGTCAGGAATTCAAACATAACTACCTGGTTTGGGGGCACTGAGAGCAACGTCCAAGGGGTTGGGGAGCGACAGTTGCCCCTGAGCCGCTGGTTGGGGATCCCTGCTGTAGTAGAACCACTGAGAGTTTACAAGGAAATGTAAGTCTACCACACAAGGTTTACTGTACCTTTAAGACAGGAATGAGAGAATAATATTTTGGGAAATGATACAATAAACTCACTTCTCCTGTGATATTGATACAAACATCATTGTCTCCTGGATGGACAAGTCCGAATTTGGTGCAAAGGCTGCCGCTGAGCCGCCCTGGGACCCCCTGCCCATTGGGGTCTCTGTAACAGAGAACATAAAAGGTAACAGTGAATATAATACAGTGTGTCTGTCAGGCTGTGAGGTTACACAGGGAAAGCCAACTGTACTGGGGGCAAACACGGGGGCAACAGGGGAATCACTTACCCGGCACTGACACTGACCGACATGTTGTTCTTTATAAATATTTCCTTGGGAACGTCCACAGTCAGCTGGAATCTGGGCAACTCTGTTACATAAATCCCATAATCAAAAACAGATACTTTTTTACAAGGAAGGAAAGTTGGAGTGGGAGGAAAGGGGGCAAGTAGGTTATGGTTTTTATTACTTGCAAAATGCAGAACAGTGGAACTGACACTACTTTCATTTTACCACTGATCCCTCCTTCTCAGTTCTTCAGAGCAATTGTTGGAGGAATAGAAGTCACTTACAGTAGTCAAATTCCTGGTTACATTTATACTAGATTGCCTTTATAGTGATCACCTCCTAATCTGTAAGCCTGAGACATAAACAGCAACTGGGGGAAGGTGCAACTCAGGGCATCAAGGTGATACCAGAGTACTTAGCTGTTATAACTGTACATTATTTTGCTGCTAGAGAGCGCACGGTTGGTGCATAAAGGAACCAGGGTTTGTATAGAGAGAGAGAGACATGAATGGGTTCCACAGACGTACCGTACTCTTTAACTTTAAATTGATTGACAGTCACATGATGCTTTGGTTTCCTCACTAAGATATTGTACGACCCTAAAGGAGCATCATTTGGCAGTGGGAAGTCCAAGGGCACCACTCCATGTTCTGCTGTCAGGTTGTGCCACTCAGCCAGGGGAGTACCAGATGGACCCTAACATGGAAGAGAGAGAGACCTAATAGTAGCTGTAGTGTGACCAGGGGGCTGAGTGGAACAGATCTAGAGCAGAAACAGCCAAACTAGATAGAAAGTTCTCTCCCACAGAGAAGTCTTTTTTGGTCTGTGAAGTGTTCTGATTGGTGCTCGGACGTCGTTATTGCACTTCCGTTTCTCATTTTTTAATACTTACTGCCAGCCGTGACTTTCTGCCTGTTCGTGACCACCATTTCTGTCTTCTCCTTCACTAGCCACCCCCTATCTCTTCCTGTTTGTACTGGCGGGGGAGCTCTTAGGGACGGCCATATACATGGGAAGTCACTGAAAACACTTTGCTCAGTTTCATGTCAACTGTATATGTTGGTTTTCCCTTTCTGGGGAATTATTAAACAGTTCCTCATGAATAGACTACTACTTTATGTCCCCCTTTTTTATGAAGTACCTGAATTATAGGAATTCCCTTGAGGGAATAGAGGTAGTGGGGATATTCCTTGAGGGAATAGAGGTAGTGGGGATATTCCTTGAGGGAATAGAGGTAGTGGGAGATGTACTACAGTTAGTACTAGTGGTTGTATTTATAGTTTATGTATGTGAGTGTATAGATTGGTAGGTGTGGGTGCTGGGTTTACTTGGATGGGTTGAACTTGATGGACACTGGTCTTTTTTCAACCCTATGTAACTATGTAGTGTTTCTTCAAGGAGTGTCTATTGTGTGACAGACAGGACCATGAAATCATTTCTTGGAACCTTCTCAGGACTGAGGGTGGATATGTGTTACAGGCCCAGAAGAAGGCAGCCTTAGCCAAGTTAGGGTGCCCTGTCATTATTATTCAGTGAACAATATCCATGTTGAGTTGCTCTAGCAGCAAAAGCCACTTAGAAATGAGTATATTGCCTTTAGACAATGGGCCTGCAGAACATAGAATGTGCCTAAGCTTTGTCCTCTTAATAAATAAGCACCGTGATCTTGGTGATAAGTCTAATGAAACTCATAAACATAGTGATACCCAGTAATATTATATATTATCACCTGATGCACAGACTAACCTGACTTAAGGTGGCCATACACAAGCAGATCCGCTCGCTTGGCGATTTCAGGCCAGATATCAGTCGGCCAGGCCGCTCTGCTCTCCCCATACACGGGCCGATTAGCTGCCGAATCGGTCCAAGTCGACCCGTGTATGGGGACCTTTATTCTGGTCATATTATAAAAAGACCCAATTCATTCTACAAGACTTTAATAGCCCTGAAAAGTTGAAGGAAAAAACAATGAGGACTAAATACAACAATAGACACAAAGACAGCAATCACTGACACGTCTGCAAGACTCAAATAGAAAATAAGATTAAGTTCCAGATAATAAAAATACTAATACTCACAATTATATTCACTGTAGAATACTGAAAATAAAAATAACATATTGTTATACTTTATACAACGTATATTTTTTGTAGATTGGTATCAACCCAAAGAGAATGCGCTTACCTCCTCGTTCACCGGCCGGAACTGGGAATCTAACGATATCACCCGAAACTGAACTGGAAAGAAAGAGGCAACGGGTCTGAGCGACAGTTAGTAAGAGCGATAGGGACACACAGTGAAACCAGAAGTTTAGGAAGAGGTTGAAGTTACAATGGAGTGGGCTCCATAATGCTTTACAGATATTGGTTCCATATTGGCTCACCCATTAGAATAAATATAGACTTGTTCCTTTTGTGTCTATCATTTGTTTTTCTATTTCTGATTACAGAGCCATACATAACGTTAAAAAATTCTGTTATTTCGGAAATAATCAAGTTACTTTTCACTGTCCCCCTCTCATCATCTGTCTCTCTTCATTCTCTCTTCATGCAGGAGGTGGAGTCAGGTTTTGATTGACAGTTAGGTCTAATACATCATTTGGGTGGTTGCACCCTTTGCCTAGAAGACGTATTAGAGCTCAATCTTTCAAAATAATCGTCACTGACTGACATCCTGTCCCTCTACATCAGGGATCCCCAATTACTTGTGAGCCACACACAGATGTAAAAAGTGTTGGGGGGGGCCACACAAGCATGAAAAAGGTTCTTTAGCGGTGCCAAATAAGGGCTGTGATTGGCTATTTGGGCAGGAGGCTCTGCTTGGGGTAAAACTGTATCTCTGTGCTTCCAAAACTTGCCTCCAAGACAGAAATGTAAAAATCAGCACCTACTTTGAGGCCACTGGGAGCAACATCCAAGGGGTGGTGAGTAACATGTTCCTGGTTAGGGATCACTGATCTACATGAAGGATAGATGCTGGAGTCATTTTGTTTGTGCAGGAGTCTTATTTACATCTAACACATCTTCTTGGAAAAAGAAGACCGCCTAACGATACAATAGACCTACCTTTCAATCAAAATCTGACCCCTACGTCTGCACGAAGAAAGAATGAAGAGATACAGGTTGCCCAGAGGGAGATATTGAAGAGTAAGTTAATGATTTCAGAAACGGTACAGAATTCAGTTGGGTTCCTCTTCATGGCAGAGAGTGCCCCAAAAGATCAGGCTACAAACCTCACCAGATACAGAAAAGAAACAATTGTTGTGTAAATGAAATATGTATTACATTTGCTACAGTGCTGCCTGGAGTTGTCCCGTGTAGTTCTAAAGGGACTTCAAGTTTGAGAAGATGAAGCAGAAGAGATAGTTACATGTTTCAGTGAGGGACATCAATGGAAACATCATTTGTAGCAGGTTCCATGTTATTGTTTTACTGTCTCTATCATAATTAGAAGCCATGTACCTTTGTGCCCAGGCCTGTGTATGGGTGTGTCCAGTTGTACAAGGTAAATGTTATTGTTCCTGTTGAAGGCCACGGTCCGATGTTTCACAATGACAAGCTCTTGGCCTGTAGCCACCATTGTAATGACAGGAGGCTCAGAATATTCATTAATCTCCACATCAGGCACCTATATAAGATATTGCTTTACTCATAATTACATATATAATATATTTCAACACCCGTATAAACAAAAGCTGAGACCAAGAAATTCTGCCAGAGAAGATTCATTACACACAATTGTGTGGATCAGCAATACAATACCAACAAAGTTGCAAATGACCATTTTTTAAAACTCATTGAATAGATGGTAACGTGGGATATTCTGATTGGTTCCCTTGTATACAGCTCCGACTACTTAATATATATACCATAGGAAGGTGCCCAGGTCAGAGGTAAATTATAAACATATGTGAAGGTGTAAATGGGACTTCCTAAGGAAAGCAAAGCTCTGCTAAATGTTTAACCATTATAACAGACCCCCTTAACTCATTTTGTTACAAAACATGGGGATATAAATAAAGCTTTAGATCAGGTTTTGGCTTTCGGCCCATAGGTTTAAATAACATATTACTCTTGTGCACAATTATTTAGCCGAGTTAGCTCACAGTACTTAGTGATGATATCAAACAAAGGGAGGGTACAGGCCTTGCAGGAAAAGACCTGAGCAAGGAACAAAATCCCACCATAAATCACCATTACCACCTTACACCCAAGACAAGCAAGCCATAACATATTTTGACCACCAGATTCTCTCAGGAAAAACAATGGAGGTCAAAACGCCTTTCCCCATGGTTAATGCTCCCTATGTGCCAGCTGGGGACCAATTGGGAGCCGCTTATTTTATGCCATAGACCTAAAGAATATAAACATTGTAAGCTGGACTGGGCTTTGGCATAGAACAAAGGAGCCCGAGTGGCTTCAGTCTATGGATACCTAGAGAAGTTGGCTTATAGAGAGGATATGATTTATGGATTTAACTACCTTCCCAAACTGTACAAAGATGAGCGCTTCCTAAAGATATTGCTATGCATGAGTTAATAGAACTGCCCTTTGCTGCCCTGGGGGAATGTAATTTGGGTTTGAGTTGAACGATGTTCCTCAGATATAAATCACACTCAACATACTTATATGTAATCTGGCTTTATTCTATCCACTGGAGATAATTCTGTTACAATTCCCTTCTGACTCCCTCCCTCTCACCCCCACTGGGACACATCACCAACCTGGAATTCTTTGCACCGGAAGGTGTCTCTGGCCGGGATTTCATCAGTAAACACAGTGTGGTTTGTTCCATTAATTGCCAAATAAACATGGAGGTGCAAGGGTTCGTCAAGGTCCAGAAAGTTCATGCATGCTATAGTGTTCTCTCCTGGGGTCAGCACAAAGGGGACAGAGAATGCATACTGCCTGCAAACCAAAGATCCGTTAGCTGGCATTGTCATGAGATTATTCCCAGAGGAGTTTCAGTTTGTCTGGGAAGGTCAAACAACACAAAATACTTCATGACCCTCAGGACTATTGTAAGTTCTGGCACTTTATGGTGGCTATACACAGGCACCGGTGCTGGACAGAATCCAAATGACTGGCCTGTGACCAAACAGACAGATATCATATAATTGTCCATACATGGTGCGGTAGCCTTTCTATCATCAAATCTATTAGGACTAATAGCCTGAATGATCAGAATAGTGGAAAGCAGTTCCCTTATCTGCTGATGGAACAATTACTTGTCGACTTGGTTCATCAACAAATAGAATTTTCAAAGCTGCTTCAATGACAAACCAGTTGATATGGATAGTATCTAAATATCAGCCAGGATTGTCCAGACACATACATACACATACTGGAAAGTGTGCAGAACTGTTGGCTGCCCTTTATCCCCAATACCTCATACAGTTATCACAGCCAAGATTCACAGTTTGCCCATCAGAACCATAATGTTAATTAGGCTTGTCAGTGTCTAACAATCTGCATTGTAGATGTGTGAATACTGTACCCCATCGCCATGTTGCTCTTATGTTGCCTAAATACTGTCTACTACTTGCACTGATCTTGCCATAAGTTGCCAAGAACTGTTCCTGTGCAATGTGCAATGTGCAGTACCGAAGAAGGTGCAGTTACAGCATTCTGGGCAAACAGATTATTTTCCCCATGGTTAGGTGGGGAACTTTTGTTGTTGTTGGGGGGCTGAACTTGTTCTCCCTACACCACTGCATTTATCTATCACTTACGGCTTGGCGGCCACACCACCGATGAGACCCAGAATGGAAACCCAGCACAGAAACCTTCTCAGGAACATTGTTCCCATCTCAGGAACCTTCTGCATCTCCTGGCACAACTACCTGGGGTAGGTCTTTATACGCCTTGCGAATGGGAGGAGACATTATGACTGCATTGGGTTTGGATTTCAGATAAGACAGTCAGGAACAAAAAACATTTTGAATGTCAGTGTCCTGGCAAAATGAGGCTAGAAGCCTACTGGCCTTTATTTGGATTAGGTAATGAGATACTTTACCTGTTACAAAGCTTAAGGGCAAGGCCACACATGGCGTTTTTACATTTCATTTTTAAATGTTATTACTGGAGTAAATACATATAATTTTATATAACAGTTTTGTTTCCCCACAATGCAATTTTCATCTACTTGGGAAGTTCACGTCTCCCATAATCCCCCACCCTGAAAGCCATAATTACCTAAATGATAACACGGTTTCAACGTTGGGTCCGGTGCGTACAATTGCATCTTCCAGGGTAACGTCACATGGTCGGAATTTATCCATTAACATTTTCTTCCTGGTTTGCTCTGGAGCTTCACATTTCAACAAGTAAGTTCCTTGTCAGAAGAAACTCTCCACTATTGACAAAAGACACTCACTTATAAAGTTCTACATAAAGGGACACAAGAAATCCCCCAGTATCCCCTATAAAGGCAGGTGAGGAAGAAGATGTAAAATGCAAAGTTCCATAACCACAAAGGTCCAGTTGAAGCTAAAGATAGCAACACCCAGAACAAACCAAGAGTGAATCACTTAAACCACAGACCCATCGGGCATTATGGAGTCATCTCTCCCAGTCTGGCGTTGGGTTGGAGACACACACATCTATTTATCCAAATGCCCGACCAGTTGTGAAAAGCACTTGGGTGCATATTTTCATGGCATTCATTGTATTTCAGTCTTTGCATTGGCCAAAGGGAGCTCTGTCCTTTATAGCTGCTCTGTAGAGGGTATAAACTCTGGGGGTCCTATATGTCTCTGTGTGCTGCAGCCCTTGTCTCATTCACATCTATAGGAGAAGGTACCAGGCAAATGGGAGCAACCATTCATGGAGTCAAAATAGGCCCTGGCATATCTAGTAATGTCCTAACAGCCCCACACAAAGAGCACATATTTACACTTACTGGTTACACACACGGTCTTCCAGGGAAGTCATTCAGTCTTGTCCTTGTGGCCATCTGAGGGGAACAGATTTCATAGTAGAAGCTCCAGGACCCCAAAATCAGGTGATCACTCACCAGCAGAACTCACCATCTTTCCCTGTGGAGCCAGACTGAGAGGAATGATTGGCCTCTATCCCGGTCCTATTTTATCCGCACTTACATCCCAGGGCAGACAGTCTTCCTCCCCCAGGGCATTACCTAACAGACTATGGATATTGTAATAACATACACATTATTAGCTCTTAAGGAAGCTTCCATCAGAATCATTTGGGGATTTTATCAATGTTATAAATGGCACAGTTATGCTTGGTTCCCTCTGAAACAAACCTCTAGTAATACTTATTTAGCAATCTCTTTGCCCAGGGACTGCTTAAGAGTTTAATTGCAAGGTACACTGTGTATAAACATAACCTTATGCAGTTCTACTTGCTTTCTTGTTGTTTGTGTAAGCATCAGGCATGTTTATCACCTGCAAATAAACTCAAATCAAATCTTTCCATAGCACAATATCCAGGGTTTTTTTTTCCTTGAAGAAGAACAAAATACTTTTTTCACGGCTTGCAAATGGGAACTGCTTCCCATTCATGAGAGCACGATTTTTCGCTGGTTAAAAGCACGATAGGAAAAATGATGATAATTTCTGATGTGTGAAAATTGCACAAAAATTCTTTTCTTGGTCGTACGAAAATATTGTAGTTGCGATCCGAAAGTCACAAAATTTTTGGATCCAAACGATCGTAAACGGCACAAAAACCTTACTGGCTTTGAAACTTCAGTGCATGATTTTGGAAGCCTCCCATAGGGCTCAATGGCACTCTGCAGCTCCAACCCGGCCCAAGGAAAGTCTCCCATAGGGCTCAATGGCACTCTAGCAGCTCCAACCCGCGCCCAAGGAAAGTCTCCCATAGGGCTCAATGGCACTCTGCAGCTCCAACCCGGCCCAAGGAAAGTCTCCCATAGGGCTCAATGGCACTCTGCAGCTCCAACCCGGCCCAAGGAAAGCTCCCATAGGGCTCAATGGCACTCTGCAGCTCCAACCCGGCCCAAGGAAAGTCTCCCATAGGGCTCAATGGCACTCTGCAGCTCCAACCCGGCCCAAGGAAAGTCTCCCATAGGGCTCAATGGCACTCTGCAGCTCCAACCCGCCCAAGGAAAGTCTCCCATAGGCTCAATGGCACTCTGCAGCTCCAACCCGGCCCAAGGAAAGTCTTCCATAGGGCTCAATGGCACTCTGCAGCTCCAACCCGGCCCAAGGAAAGTCTCCCATAGGGCTCAATGGCACTCTGCAGCTCAACCCAGCCAAGGAAAGTCTCCCATAGGGCTCAATGGCACTCTGCAGCTCCAACCCGGCCCAAGGAAAGTCTCCCATAGGGCTCAATGGCACTCTGCAGCTCCAACCGGCCCAAGGAAAGTCTCCCATAGGCTCAATGGCACTCTGCAGCTCCAACCGGCCCAAGGAAAGTCTCCATAGGGCTCAATGGCACTCTGCAGCTCCAACCCGGCCCAAGGAAAGTCTCCCATAGGGCTCAATGGCACTCTGCAGCTCCAACCCGGCCCAAGGAAAGTCTCCCATAGGGCTCAATGGCACTCTGCAGCTCCAACCCGGCCCAAGGAAAGTCTCCCATAGGGCTCAATGGCACTCTGCAGCTCCAACCCGGCCCAAGGAAAGTCTCCCATAGGGCTCAATGGCACTCTGCAGCTCCAACCCGGCCCAAGGAAAGTCTCCCATAGGGCTCAATGGCACTCTGCAGCTCCAACCCGGCCCAAGGAAAGTCTCCCATAGGGCTCAATGGCACTCTGCAGCTCCAACCCGGCCCAAGGAAAGTCTCCCATAGGGCTCAATGGCACTCTGCAGCTCCAACCCGGCCCAAGGAAAGTCTCCCATAGGGCTCAATGGCACTCTGCAGCTCCAACCCGGCCCAAGGAAAGTCTCCCATAGGGCTCAATGGCACTCTGCAGCTCCAACCCGGGCCCAAGGAAGCCTCCCATAGGGCTCAATGGCACTCTGCAGGCTCCAACCCGGCCAAGGAAAGTCTCCCATAGGGCTCAATGGCACTCTGCAGCTCCAACCCGGCCCAAGGAAAGTCTCCCATAGGGCTCAATGGCACTCTGCAGCTCCAACCCGGCCAAGGAAAGTCTCCCATAGGGCTCAATGGCACTCTGCAGCTCCAACCCGGCCCAAGGAAAGGTCTCCCATAGGGCTCAATGGCACTCTGCAGCTCCAACCCGGCCCAAGGAAAGTCTCCCATAGGGCTCAATGGCACTCTGCAGCTCCAACCCGGCCCAAGGAAAGTCTCCCATAGGGCTCAATGGCACTCTGCAGCTCCAACCCGCCCAAGGAAAGTCTCCCATAGGGCTCAATGGCACTCTGCAGCTCCAACCCGGCCCAAGGAAAGTCTCCCATAGGGCTCAATGGCACTCTGCAGCTCCAACCCGGCCCAAGGAAAGTCTCCCATAGGCTCAATGGCACTGCAGCTCCAACCCTCAATGGCACTCTGCAGCTCCAACCCGGCCCAAGGAAAGTCTCCCATAGGGCTCAATGGCACTCTGCAGCTCCAACCCGGCCCAAGGAAAGTCTCCCATAGGGCTCAATGGCACTCTGCAGCTCCAACCCGGCCCAAGGAAAGTCTCCCATAGGGCTCAATGGCACTCTGCAGCTCCAACCCGGCCCAAGGAAAGTCTCCCATAGGGCTCAATGGCACTCTGCAGCTCCAACCCGGCCCAAGGAAAGTCTCCCATAGGACTCAATGGACATTTTCGTGGAAGTTAATGAAAACCACTAAAAAAGTTGCGCAATTTTTTTTGAAAGATTTTCTTTATTGATTTTATACAAACAAAAATATTGGAATAGGGATAGGGAAAGGGTGGTGGTGGGCGTCCCAATGAAAGTCGTGCAATTGTAACAATATTATTGTGGTCATTATGAAAAGTTCTAAAAATAAGAAATAAAATGTTTTTTTCTGAAAGAAAAAAATTGTGCTTTAATGAATGGGCCCCTAAGAGTTTATAGCTGCAATGTGCTTGGTTCCATCATATGCTTATGACAAGCTGTATGGGTTTATACAGGAGATTGCTGCTTGGTCTTTTTGGTCTCCATGAAGTTGTGCCTCTATCAGGTTCTGTGTAAAGAGATTTGAACACTTCAGGAAAGCTTGGGGCAAGAAGCCAAAGAGAACTTACAGCTTTTGACCCATGACTGGTCAGATAGGGGACCCGATGGCACATGTATGTCTGTCTATGGAGTGCACAAAAGTGGATCTCATCCTGTAGTTGGCTAATTAGAGTTGTTTCTCCCTTACACAACTTCACATGCCACAATAAGTGATTTTTATTTACTCATAGTACAGAGAAAAAAAAAGGAAAAAAACTCATAACTTATAGACAATACCAGAGAAACATACAGGTTAAAATTTGATCAAATAGAAAAATAGACTTCCTTATGAGTTAAAATTAGCATTAAACCAAGCACATTTAGCATAAAATAAAATCAATTTACAGGTTAATATCCACTATCTTATGAATCTCACGCAATTTGAAACCACTTTAGACCATACGCTGCCTTGCTATTTGGCCCAAATACTAAATTATTTAGTAGGGGTTTTGATAGATTTTGCGTTCTCATATAAATATAAGCAGAAAGCTAGTGCAGTGGAATGGAGAAAACCCCAATGAGCGAATATCACTGATTTCTTAATACTAAGAATCATCCTGGCCGGGAACTGACTCTATTACAAGTGGGTAGCCTCTCTCGACACCGCTCCTTACTGCGCGGTCGTTCCAATGGCGTCCAACGTCACACGCCTCTCATCCTTAGATATGCAATGGTTAAATATGCATATTGCTTCTTTATTAACACAACTTTAGATTTGTAGCAGTACTGAAACAGAAGCAACCCAATAGATATTGCATTTATCTAACTACAATACTATTACAGGTATTACAGGTTCCCTTTTCTCTGTAATAATAAAAAAGTACCTGTACTTGATCCCAACTAAGATATAATTACCCCTTATTGGGGCAGAACAGCCCTATTGGGTTTATTTAATGGTTAAATGATTCCCTTTTCTCTGTAATAATAAAACAGTACCTGTACTTGATCCCAACTAAGATATAATTACCCCTTATTGGGGCAGAACAGCCCTATTGGGTTTATTTAATGGTTAAATGATTCCCTTTTCTCTGTAATAATAAAACAGTACCTGTACTTGATCCCAACTAAGATATAATTACCCCTTATTGGGGCAGAACAGCCCTATTGGGTTTATTTAATGGTTAAATGATTCCCTTTTCTCTGTAATAATAAAACAGTACCTGTACTTGATCCCAACTAAGATATAATTACCCCTTATTGGGGGCAGAACAGCCCTATTGGGTTTATTTAATGGTTAAATGATTCCCTTTTCTCTGTAATAATAAAACAGTACCTGTACTTGATCCCAACTAAGATATAATTACCCCTTATTGGGGGCAGAACAGCCCTATTGGGTTTATTTAATGGTTAAATGATTCCCTTTTCTCTGTAATAATAAAACAGTATCTGTACTTGATCCCAACTAAGATATAATTACCCCTTATTGGGGCAGAACAATTCCATTGGGTTTATTTCATGTTTAAATGATTCCCTTTTAAACAATGCTCCAAAACTTTGCATTGGTTATTGCATTTCCCACTGTACCTTAGATAAAGGAATGTTGTATAAAGCACATGGGAGTATATGTTTATAACATTCATTGTATTTTAATCCTTGCATGCCAGGGTGCAATTGCCAAATAGAGCACTGTTCTTAACATCTACTCTGTGGAAGGTCTTATAAAATCTCTGTGTGCCGCAGTCTGTCATCTCTGTAGGTGAATCAGTAGCACTGGCAGTACGTAGCAGGCAAATCGGAGTAACATTGTATGGACGGAGATTCAAAATGGGCCCCACATATCTAGTAATGTCCAAACAGCCCCACACATGTAGTAGTTATACCCCTTGTCTTCCACTAAAGTCTCTTCCTGAGAGAAGTAGATGTCACAGTAGAAACTCCAGGCCCCCAAGTGGCATTGATGATCACTCACTGGCAGAACTCTCCATCTTTCCCTGTGGAGCCAGACTGAGAGGAATGATTGGCCTCTATCCCGGGTCCTATTTTATCCGCACTTACATCCCAGAGCAGACAGCCTTCCTCCCCCAGGGCATTACCTAACAGACTATGGATATTGTAATAATATACACATTATTAGCTCTGAATGTAGCTTCCATCAGAATTATTTCAGGATTTCATCAATACCTACCATGCAATGTTTGCCCTTTCTGTTTCTATTACATATAGAATATAACAGTAAGTTATAAATGGCACAGTTATGCTTGGTCCACTATAAAACTACCCTTCAGTAGTGACAATAAGTAGACTTTTAATGTGCAACTAAACTTTGGTTACACAAAGGCTTACTTCCATTCAGTTGTAGCTTCACACATCCCTTTAATGGTGGTCTTATGCCTTTAAAAAATGGGTTTGGGTCGTGGAAATCTTTCCCTATCAAAGCTACAGCCTGTGGGACAACGCTTAGGTCAGGAGATAACTTTTCAAAGAAATGTAACCAAGCAGGGAGGTTTCAACCTTTGAGGGTAGTTAGTACCACCATATGGGGTTTACCTCAACATGGTAAGGTACTGTATATACTCGAGTATAAGACTAGTTTTTCAGCACCCAAAATGTGGTGAAAAAAGTCACCCTCGGCTTATACTTGAGTTGGGTGCCATGCGTCCCTCCAGACTAGCACCCTCTGTCCTTTGTGTGCAAATTAGGCCCCCCGCAACCAGACCCTCCAGTGCCCTGGCCTAGGCTCCCACTAGCAATACTTATTCCCCCTTACATCCCTCCGGGACTGGGTCTGCTGCCAGTTTGCCAATGTGCATGGGGTAGTACTCATATTGTTTTTGTTGACCCTCTTCTCCGCTTACAGAGCTAGTTTACTGTTTTTCTTTGAAATAAATATTGAAAAACATATACCCCACCGATGCCTCAATTAATGTAATTTTATTGGTATTTATTTTGATTATTAAAACTTAGCAGTAGCTGCTGCATTTCCCACCCTAGGCTTATACTCGAGTCAATAAGTTTTTCCAGTTTACTTAGGTAAAATTAGGTACCTCGGCTTATATTCGGGTCGGCTTATACTTGAGTATATACCGTAACTTGGCATCATCATCGAAAGACTGGAGAGAGAGAGAACGGAACCTACTTATCTGCCATAAATGGGAAGTGCCTGAATCACTTCTCTAGGCTCCTGCTCATTTATATCTGTAACTCCATAACTTGGCCTGTTGTATGGGTATAGTAACTGGGTATTTGTGTCTTACTGTACCTGCTTAATTGCCTGAGAAAAGGGGAGGAGGAACCTACCTGCAGGTTGGCTATTCCCTGAGGGAGGAGTAGTGGTAAGGGTAATCCCCACTCTTATTTTAGATCATGTATGGGGGTGAATAAAAATTCCATACAGGAATGTGAGTAGAGAATGCAAAACTCCCTGAAGTGTTCCATAGATGCCCGAGACTCCCATGAAATCCTTCGTGAGTACCGTGTTGATATTTGACATTTATTTAATTTAGATATTTTTTAGTGGCATACTGTATCTATTGAAGGGTGTATGTAAAAGGTGGATTTTACTAGTATAAAACTAATGCAACTTGTAAAAGTACTGTAATAAGGATACATTTACTTTTTAAGCAACATTCTTGCCCTAAGCAAAACACCACATTTTGATTCCGTACCATCCTGATGTGTAGGTTCAACTTGAGTGTAAAGAGTTAAACTCATGCTTTATTCTTCCGCCACATTCAGGGGCTTCTCAGCCGTCTTAATAACGTAAGTCATCTATGGGAAGGTGTTGATAGAAAACAGAAGAGAAAGGAGGTTTCTTTTTTAGAAAGTCCCTTGGAGGAGGGACAAGGGAAAGACTTGAATAAGGTTGAGAGACCGCGCCACTTGGGGCTATCGACGCTCAAGGGGCAGAAAGAATGGTTAGTAGATCCAGGCCTAAAGTTACAGGTGTTGAACCTCTCTTCTTTTCCCCTTAATAGAGATCATATAGAACTCCTTGAAAAGGGATTACATTTTGTACCTGATAATAGTTTGAATAAATTTGAGTGCATACAAGATATAAATCTTTTTGCTAGGAAATTGGCTCTACACAAATATTTCAAAAACAAAGAAGAAAGGGAATTAAGAAAGATGGGATTGACTGGGGATGATCTACCTACTTTACGCATTTTAGAGGATCTGTCAATGGGTATAGAGGCGATACCTGAAAATAGGATGAGTAAAAAACAGAGCGTATTTACCCCTAATATCAGTGCATACCCTCATATAGATATTTTTGTAAAACTGGTTACTTTAGAAATTGAGAGGTTAGATAAGAGGAATAAAGGTGGCCATACACGAGCAGATCCGCTATAGCTCGCTTGACTATAGCTGCCGAATCGGTCCAAGGGACCGATATCGGCAGCTATAGTCGGCCCGTGTATGGCCACCTTAAGGGGATGGGAAATCTGTCCCCTAATCTAATGAGGGATTTGGAGGAATTGAGCGAGTGTAAGTATATTGAAATTAAACAGGCTGATAAAGGGGGAAATATTGTGATAATGGAGAAGGCAGATTATAAGGAAATGCTTTATGACCTGTTAAATGATTCTAAAAGTTATGAGATCTTAAGGTCGGACCCTACGGCTGAATATTTAGATACCTTAAAAATGTTAATTGAAGAAGGGAGATAGGAAAGGATTATATCGAACCGCGAATATGGATATCTGCTAAATTTACACCCCACGATCCCTACTTTTTATTGCCTCCCAAAAGTTCACAAACAAGCAACGCGATTGGGAGGGCGCCCCATAGTGTCGGGGAATGACTCTCTCACAGAGAATGGAAGTAAATATCTGGATTCCTGGTTGGCCCCCTTAGTACTTGATCTACCCTCATATCTGAAAGACACCAAAGATATCCTTCTGAAGTTAGAAGATATAAAAATTAATAGTGACTGTCATCTGGTGAGCATAGATGTTGAGGCAACACCAGTATACCTCATAAAAAAGGACTCCAGGCTATAAAGTATTTTCTGAATATGAAATATAATGATCAACGAGTGGCCTTCCTGGTGAGACTATTACAACTTGTGCTAACACATAATTACTTTCTTTTTGATAAAAAAAATCTTTCACCAGATAAAAGGCACGGCAATGGGAAGTGCATGTGCGCCAAGTAGTGATGAGCGAATCTGTCCCATTTCACTTCGCCGGAAAATTCGCGAATCTTTGAAAAGATTTGCAAAATGGCGGAAAATTACCGAAACAGCGAAAATGCTGCACGTCAAAAAAAAATTGTCGCCCGCGGCTATTCTTTTGTCGCACGACTATTATTTTGATGCGGGCGTCAATTTTTGGACGTGCGGAGAATTTTTCCACGGCGGTCCCGTTTCGCGAAACAATCTGCCAATGGCGAAACGCGGAAATTCGCCGCAAATCCATGCCTGGCGAAACATTCCGCCCATCACTAGCGCCAAGTTATGCGAATTTGTATTTGGGATGGTGGGAAGCCACAATAGCCTTGAATGCTCACTATAACCCCTATCTATCAAGTACAGGTATGGGATCCCTTATCTGGAAACCCATTATCCAGAAAGCTCCGAATTACGGAAAGCCCGTCTCCCATAGACTCCATTTTAATCAAATAATTCAGAATTTTAAAACGGATTTCCTTTTTCTCTGTAATAATAAAACAGTACCTGTACTTGATCCCAACTAAGATATAATTACCCCTTATTGGGGGCAGAACAGCCCTATTGGGTTTATTTAATGGTTAATTCCCCTTAGAGTTACCAAGGCAACACCATAAGACGTTTTTAGTGGGTGTTTACTTTGTTAATGAATGCACTATATAAACACCTTGAGGAAGGAAGAGAGCCAATGATAGCCCCTGATGAAGTCACATGTTAGTGACGAAACGCGTTGGGCGGGTCATGGGAGAAGGAGCGTTTAGGGAAACTTGTATGTGCGCCGCTTAGTGACGTCAAACTAGGCGCGCTGAGTGTTGCCAGCCATTAGGGAGAGCAAACGGAATGTGAATATTAGGCGGGGGTTGTGGTGGGAAGTGGGTCTAAAGGTCCCCATACACGGGCCGATATGGGTCCCTTGGACAGACATCGGCAGCTTATCTGCCGTGTAGGGGCAGAAACGAGCGGGCTGGCCGACCGATATCTGGCCTGAAATTGGCCAGATATCGATCGGCCAGGTTAAAAGATTCAGTCGGATCGGGGGCCGCATCGGCTCGTTGATGCGGTCCCCGAACTGACTGGCCCATTGCCGCCTACATAATCCGGTCGTTTGGCCCCAGGGCCAAATGTTCGGATTATTTATTTATTTATTTTTTAACTTCAAGCTCCCCGATATCGCCCACCCATAGGTGGGGATATTGGAGGAAGATCCGCTCGCTTGGCGATCTCGCCAAGCGAGCGGATCTTACCGTGTATGGGGACCTTAAGGCTGAACGTGATTATTTGTACTGAGATGCTGAATTGTGCGCTGTAAATGGAGCTCGAGTGTGGAGTTCCCTCGAGATTTGATTTAATAAGCACAATCTTTTTAATGAAATATACACCACGTGGAGCCTAAGAACACATATATATGATATTGGTTGTGTCTGCACTTGTGACACTCCGATTCCCCGCTGTATTTATACCTTTAATCTGTATTCCTCCCTCCTTGATTTTGTTTGGGTGCACAGCCTGGGGGTGGGAGAAAGCTGTAGGGCAGCGAATTTGGGGACAGGAACCAGGCTGTGTAAGGTGTGTTGATTTGTGAGCTTAATAATATACTATCTGCCTGTTAATACTTCCCACCCTTTGACAAACCACCTGACCTATTAAGATTCAATGAATTAATTATTACCGCTCTAATTATGAATGGCTGTAAATACAATAATGAATTAAGCACAAGCGCTGCTGAGTGGCGCTACTAGTTTGTATATCATTAATGAACTGTCCCATTTTTGAAAGGAAAGGGAAACAAATCATGTGAAATTACTGTAATTATCTGCACTCTTTAAAATGAATTGTTTTTTTTAAGTAATCATTGATTTTTCTGCAGTTTTTGGTCGATCCAACTATTTAATAAGATAGTGATGATCTTTTTTAACTTAATGAAATTAAAAGTTATATTTTATTATCAAAGGCTCCAAATGAATTTTCTTGTAAATTTGTTTTATTGAGGTAGAAAATACCAGGTGACCGATAGTATGAAATTTAGAGCCGCATTTGTATTATATATCTATGGGATGTTGCCAAAACGCCCAGGCCACAAGGTCATAATAAGAACTTGCCATTGCTGACCAGTAGTGTCCAAGGATGATTGCTGCACACTAACAGGGATTTCAGGCAGCTGTAAAATAAAGTACCATTCCTCCTAATAAGAACCACTCTAACCCAAAAATACCCACTAGCAATAGACTTGTGCAGTAGCACTGATCTCCACCCATTTCCACTTTATTACTCTTGCAAGATATCCAGATGCAATGATGTACATCATGGGTCCTGTAACAAGCAGTGGAGGATGTTTGAATGGGTTCCAGGTGTTATCTTGGGTCATAGATCTAATTTCTTAAATAAGTGCTCCCCTTCAACCTCTCTTTACCATGCTACCAACCACTCAATCACACCATGTGGCAATTGGCCAGTGTTTTTTGCCCAGGACAGTTACTGATCCCTAGTCCAGCTGCAGGAAGCAACAATAATTCCACTACCTGCCCCTACCCCTTCATTTAAAAGGCTTCATAGGATCTCTCCAACCCATGTTCCAACTTTGATCTTATTCAAGACAAATACAAGAGGCGGCTCAACTGCAAAATAGGTCCCATTTATTAAAACAGAACATTTTATAGTGTAATGTTGTTCAGATTGATAAAGAGCTAGAGAGATTTATAAGAGAACAGATGTGTGCCAGCCCCAGTCTGTGTAAGCTCTACTTCCATTCCCACCCACTGTCATTTATTTAATACCAGCACCACATTTAGGCAGATTGAAGTCCATTCCAGCGGTTCCTGAGTTCAAGCTCCAGTTGCAGAGCATTGCAGTGGGTTCTAGAAAACAATCTGTAACCAAGAAAAAAAGCAGATTAAAAAGGAAGGGAACCCAGTGCCCAACTCTCTATACAGTATATGGTCTCAATCAGGTCACTCTGTTTTAGAATTGTTTATTCATGCATTGGGAGTTAAATAACTTGACTAAAATGTATCATTTAGAACAGAGAAGAACCAAAATTAGAGAGAAAAGCCCTGCTCAGTAAAGGAATCCTGGGAAAAATCCAATTTTATATATCTTATTTCCATGAGATAGATCTTATATTACATTTAGTTTTCTTTAATGTCCTTTCTCTGCTCTGAATTATTCATAAGGTGCAAGGATGGACTGTCATACCAAGGAACCAGGAAAGCTCTTGATCAGCCCAGTCATTTATTGGCCCCATCCTGTTTACACATTCATTTGCCCCATGTCTGTACTGCGGCAATTTCATTTTCAACTTCAGGAGGTCGCGGATTGCTAATGTGGTGCCGTTATTTAAAAAGGGATCCCGTTCTCAGCCTAAAAACTATAGGCCTGTTAGTCTGACATCAGTAGTAGGAAAGCTTTTGGAAGGGGTAATAAGGGATAGGGTACTTGAATACATTGCAGTTCACAATACAATAGTATTGTGAACTGCAATGTATTCAAGTACCCTATCCCTTATTATTATAGTTTGTGCCAGCATGGTTTTATGCGTAACAGATCTTGCCAGACTAATTTAGTCGCCTTTTATGAGGAGGTGAGTAGGAACCTTGATGCTGGAATGGCAGTGGATGGGATCTACTTGGACTTTGCTAAAGCGTTTGATACAGTACCTCACAGAAGGTTAATGATCAAATTGAGGAATATTGGCCTAGAACATAATATTTGTAATTGGATAGAGAACTGGCTGAAGGATAGAGTACAAAGAGTGGTTGTAAATGGAACATTTTCTAATTGGACCAGTGTGGTTAGTGGGTACCGCAGGGGTCAGTCCTTGGGCCTTTGCTTTTTAACTTGTTTATTAATGACCTGGAGGTGGGCATAGACAGTACTGTTTCTATTTTTGCTGATGACACTAAATTGTGCAAAACTATAAGTTCCATGCAGGATGCTGCCGCTTTGCAGAGCGATTTGACAACATTAGATAACTGGGCAGCAAACTGGAAAATGAGGTTCAATGTGGACAAGTGCAAAGTTATGCACTTTGGTAGAAATAATATAAACACAAACTATCTACTGAATGGTAGTGTGTTGGGGGTTTCCTTAATGGAGAAGGATCTAGGGGTTTTTGTAGATAACAAGTTGTCTAATTCCAGGCAGTGTCATTCTGTGGCTACTAAAGCAAATAAAGTGCTGTCTTGTATAAAAAAAAACAAAACATTGTTTCAAGGGATGAAAACATAATTTTGCCCCTTTATAGGCCCCTGGTAAGGCCTCACCTTGAGTATGGGGGGCAGTTTTGGGCTCCAGTCCTTAAGAAGGATATTAATGAGCTGGAGAGAGTGCAGAGACTGCAACTAAACTGGTTAAGGGGATGGAAGGGTTAAACTATGAGGTGAGACTGTCAGGGTTGGGGTTGTTCTCTTTGGAAAAGAGGCGCTTGCGAGGGGACATGATTACTCTGTACAAGTACATTAGAGGGGATTATAGGCAGTTGGGGGATGTTCTTTTTTCCCATAAAAACAATCAGCGCACCAGAGGCCCCCCCTTTAGATTAGAGGAATGGAGCTTCCATTTGAAGCAGCGTAGGTGGTTTTTCACGGTGAGGGCAGTGAGGTTGGGGAATGCCCTTCCTAGAGATTGGGTAATGGCAGATTCTGTTAATGCCTATAAGAGGGGCCTGGATGAGTTCTTGAACAAGCATAGTATCCAAGGCTATTGTGATACTAATATCTACAGTTAGTACTAGTGGTTGTATATATAGTTTATGTATGTGAGTGTATAGATTGGTAAGTATAGGTTGTGAGTGCTGGGTTTACTTGGATGGGTTGAACTTGATGGACTCTGGTCTTTTTTCAACCCTATGTAACTATGTAACTATGAAAAGAACTGGACAAGAGTTAAGAATTATGGAAAGAATAAAGCTGAAATAATGTGAGCAAATAAGGAAAAGAATAAAAGGAAAGGAAGCAAAGAAGACATGGAATTATGATAAGAGGAGGCAATGGGGCTTATCTGCACCTGGGCAATAAACCATGGCAACCAATGAAATGTTTTGTTCTACCAGCAAAGGGCTAGAAAAAAGAGCTGTACATACGTTATCCGTGTTCAGCAAGGGCGACTGTATGAGGCAAAGCCATTTTCCCCTGGAAAGAAAAATGGTTAAAGCCGATTATGAGGGAGGGAGTCACTATTAGTTACCAAGGTTTCAGGTTTCATTACTAATACTATACAATTCCCCCTTTGGATAAGATTTTTCCTTAAAAGCAGAAATGCGATTCCCCAACTGATTTCATTTTTGATAATGTTAATAATCCCTTAGGGGTAACAATAAATGTAAATATCCCATTTAGAATGTACTAGGCATAGGGGGAGTTACTAGGGCCCTATAGGGACTTCAATTCTTGCAAATGCTCCATTCCCCTTATACCAGTCAGGAAAGGAAGACAAAATATGTCAGCAGGGGCTCCACTTGCTTTCTGCCCCAAGAGCTGTAAAGGAGAAACGGAACTGGGGCAATTATCCCACACCGTTCTTATAGTCAGTCTTTATAAGGCCTCAAATCCACATATACACAGTGTGCATTACCTGTTTCATAGTAATCATAGACGTACACTGAGCCACTCTTCACATTCAGCACCCTGCTGCCAAGGAGCATTTTAAATGAGAGCTGGATAGGCTTCTGGGGCACCTATGGGGGAACAGAAATAGCCCACAATATAAGCATCAAACTAGACAATCCCAGGAGTTCAGCATAACAGACTATTCCCCCAGGATGAATACGTAACCAACAGACAGTTTATATTATGTTAAGTATTCTAATAAAGAATCGCCAAACTGGAATATATATATCAGTAAATATTGCCCTTTTACATCCTTTCCCTTTATCCACCATTTTGTGAAGGGCTATGTGCTCCCTCAGAGATCAGCTGACAGGAAGTGAGGAGACTTACAGAGCTGAGGTACAGAAATATGTGGTTGTTCTGCTCTTCTGTTCTGGAGACCTGCTTAGAGTTTTCTAGCTAGAAAAGAATAGAACAAATTCAACTGCGTCAATTCCTACGGTAACAACAACCGCACTGCACATTCTCCTGCAGTCAGAATCATTTGCAAGGGGAGACCAGAGTGAATATACAAAGCAGTTCAGCCATGTTGGAACTGACACCACCATGCCCTGTACACTACTGTCCCAATAACACTATGCTGCCTCTGTATCTGTATATAACACCTTCCTCTCTACCAAGTAGGGGAGTTAAACTAGAACACCGAGTCAATTGTTGTAACTGGAATACCGGGGAAGTACCACAATAATGGTGTTTCAGTGGCTCAGTAACTGCCATTTACAGTATTTCTCACAACAAGTCATATACAGAAAAAAAATAAAAATATATCAGTTATAACAACCAAAAATGAAATGAGTATTAGTGATATTCAGGACACTCTGAATACAGTGAGTGAATACACTCCAGTATAATAACTGATATTTAGTGAGAACCTCAGGCAATTTAGTTCACTGTGTGTATATACACATATACATACACATACAGCATCCCAGCATGTTAAACTTACAGAAGGCCTCCCTACCTGTCTCAATGAGAAGTAGTCTGCTTGGTATCCTGACAGCATCTTTATATCAATAATCACCATGTTGGTTTCATTCCTTAAACCCTGATAGCTGAAGAAGAGATTGGGTAACAGATAGAATAGCAAAAAGTTAAAAAATAGACAATCGGCAAAGGATATGAAACTGGTGTTGATGGAGTTAAAAGGAATATATATAAGAAACAGAGAGCCGCACACACAGGGATTTTGCAAAAAGAAAGTATTTAATGAAAAAGATCCGACTTTTCTTGCACCAACTGTGCTCTTCCTCAGGGACAAACCAAAAGACTGTGTGCATCCACCCCCAATAAATACCCCCTGTGTAGAAAAAGGCGCCAAACCCAGTGATAGTAACCGTTATAAACAAATCAGAGATAAAGAACGTATAGTGATCAAAGGACACAAGAAAAAATAAAAAAGGGACAAGATAAAAAAGGCATAGCAATACACTGAGCAACAGTGAAAATAATATACAAAATATCAATATAAATATATTATATATACACATACACAGGAACTCAAACAGACGGGCCGCTCCACACAGGACTTAAGCAAATTATAGAGATTTATTCACAAATTATAACAAGAGACTGACGTTTCGGCTGGTATCCCAGCCTTTCTCAAAGTTACAAAACTGATAGTGGGACAAACCTAAATACAACAAATGGCGGGAAACAAAAATCATGACGTGAATGGGACGTGTAAACTGCCAGACAAGTGTACTACAAAACCTCAAATAATACACAAAAAAGAAACCAAATATACATAAAATAAAATTGTAACCATGTCTCCTACACAGAGTGTACAACAACTTATACAATGATATGCACCAAACAAACCGTATCGCTAAGCCATCCTGCAGCGATGTGCGTGTCCATACGTAAAAAGTCAGTGTGTAGGCAAGAACAGCGACCATAACATCATACAATGTCAAGAAGTTCAAAACTGTTACCAGAAGTTCAAAAATATTACCAGAATATGTTACACAAATGGCCCGTGATACTGACTCTAGATAAATCGGTGTGACGATCGCTATCATTCGATAAATCAGTGTAGCCTCAATCGCTCCTGTAAGGAGGCATTGGAGTGGTCAGTAGTTGTATTGCTGGAAAAGGCCACTCACTATTACACTAGGGGTTTCAAGGTTGCTATGGCCATTTATATATAGTAACCTAGAGGCAGGTGGATTGCAATCGCACATTTAAACAAAATATTAATCAATGTTAAATAAACAATAATGACATTAAGACAAGCGTGGACAGAGAATAGAGAGAAAGGCTGGGATACCAGCCGAAACGTCAGTCTTTTGTTATAATTTGTGAATAAATCTCTATAATTTATAAGTCCTGTGTGGAGTGGCCCGTCTGTTCGAGTTCCTGTGTATACCTGTGTGGACTGCACCCAGGCAAAATTTCTTTCTGTATCGTGAGTGCCCTACCTATGTATGCTGTGTATATATTGAGTGAGAGAGAGTGTGTGTGTGTGTGGCATATTGGGGCTTCTATACACACACACACACACATATATAACTGGATATATTCCACTTGCAGAGACCATTTTGTCATTATAAAACAATGGTGTCATTTTTTCGATACTTTCTCTGCAATGGTTCATTTCTCTTACGCACAACATGGGAAAGCGAAGGGCTTCTATTTCAGCCTGTTCTAGAGGGGGGAGTAGCAGAGGGTTACTGATTTACATTAACATTCTACCAGGGTTTCGCCCAGCAAAGGCCTACACAGTCTATTACTCTTCCAGTGAAAGGCGAGCTCTCTATGATGAATACTTTGATTTTTATAATACATTTAGAGAAAAATCAAACAGAATGACAGCCCAGTACCTAACAGAGAGTGTGATGGTTATAGTATAAGCCACTCCATTGAGACAGTTCTCAGACGCAGAATCAGCAACGACATAGAAGGCAGAGTTTTCTTTGGGCACTGGGATGTTGTATCGGATGGTGCTCTGGGAAAGGCCAAGTCACAGATATTTAAGATAAGACAAACATGTTACATAATGTATTATTTACACTATAATCCTAAGGCACTGTGAAAGCCAAAATATGATTACAGTAGTTCTATTAATACTTATCTGCTACTCTCATCTGAGCTGCATTGTCTCTTATGTACAGACGTGTGTATCAACCATCCCTTACCAGATTATTCTAAAAAATACTGTAATTAAAGCAGCAAAAAATTATTTTTCCAATGTAACACTTACCCTACAGGGCTACACTAGCAACTGGAGAACTGGAGTTAATATTGTTACCTGTACCAAGCAGCATCCTGTCCCATTGACACTAATGCTATAGTTCCCAGAGGCCTTGGGTAGCGCTTGTGTTTGTACAACAAGTCTGTTGTTCTCTCTCAGGGTTAGTTGTCCAACATCTCCAAATTCATTTCTCAGCACCACATTGTGATGAGCATTAGGTTTAAATATCAGTTGAGCGTAGAAAGCAAGGGCTTGCAAGGCCATGACTGTGTCCTGCAGTGAAGACAAGTTGTAGGATCTTCAGTCTCACTTTCTATATTTAGTCATTATTGTTGAAGGATGGTGACATTTGGCCAAGATTCAAAGCATTGTGCACATAATAGGTTATGCCCCCCTACAGATGATTAGTGAACAAGTGCTGGTCAATGGTGGTGAAGAGAAGAGAATATCCTGGGAACATGCAAACTTCTCATAACTCTACCAGCATTGAAATAAATAGACCAACACCAACATGGCCATTACCTGAGTAGATCTGAATCCTCCATATGAATTCTGCTGCTGGATGAGCCAAACTGATATCTCAGCCATGTAGGTCAAGTCATCGTGGGTAAGACTGGGGCCTTTTGCAATGCTGAGCAACATGTAGGCCGTGATTTCCACCTCTGCTGGTGCATTATTGGGGTAAAACAAAGGAACCCCTTCTGGTCCAGGCCTACCGTCACGTTCCCAGTGCAAGGTGCCTCCTGAATGGGACAGTAGAGGTTGTGTTGGGTTACACTGCGGATAAGCTAGTGACCATTTTAGCAATCATAAATGATCATGCCAAGTGGCTGCCGATACCTACAGTACCGATGTACGCCAACCTACACACCAGCATACATGATCCTGTAAAGAGAATTTATCTAAAACAGTACCCACGCTCAGAGATGGCCTTTGCTTTCAGTTCATTAAGCAGAGGGTTTCGTATTTCCCAGTTTTTAGCCAATGTGAAGACATACAACGAATAGGCTTTGAAGGGAAGGGTGGAAGCATTGACGATGGCAGCCTCCAAGCATCTCAGGGCATCATCCAACAAGGTCATCTACATGAAAAGCAAAGAGTTAATTCTACACAGATGCTTCTCTGTCGCTATTGTCTATAATGAGAATCTATATCATTCAGTCTGAGTGCTCTATGTAGAATGCTATGTAACCCACACACACACACAAACTGCTATTAAAAGAGGTTGTTCACTTTGAAATTAGTGAAATTATGAAATTTAGTATGATGTAGACAATGAGATTGACATTCAGACAATTTGCAATTGGTCTTCATCTTAATTCTGTAGTTTTTCAGTTATTAACTTTATCTAGCAGCTCTCCATTTTGGAACTTCAGCAGCTATCTGGTTGCTGGGGTCTTGTTTACCTTGGCAGCCAGGCAGCAGTGAAAAATAAAACAAAGATATACTAACTAAACTTCTTTAACATACTAAAAGTTATCTTAAAAGGTGAACCACCACTTTAAAGGGGTTCTGGTTAACTTTCAGTATGTTATAGAATGGTCTATTCTAAGCAAGTTTTCAATTTAGTCTTTTTAATTTGCCTTCTTCCGACTCTTTCCAGCTTTTCCAACCAAAACCCTATTGCTCCAGTTTTATTGTTATTGTTACTTTTTAATTCCTTATCTTTCTATTTAGTCCCTCCTCTATTTATATTCCTAAACCACTGTTAGGGTATATTGGACCCTAGCAACCCGATAGCCGTCTAAATTCCAAACTGCAGAGCTGCTGAACAAAAAAGCTAAATACAAAAAACACAAATAAAAAAGGAAGACCAATTGCAAATGGTCTCAGAATAGCACTTTCTACATCATAGTAAAAGTTAATTTCAAGATGAACAACCCCTATAAGGTTTAGCAGTGAGAGCTACACATTTTGGTGCGGACTTACCCCAGAGCTGTAGTTGGACTCCAGAAGAGCAATGGCGAGGTAGGCTGTGAAGCAGAGATCCCTTTCCTGCCCACACTGGGTAACGTGCAGAGAAACATTGTTATAACACCAGGAAGTAGGAAATATCTGTAGTTCAACCAACTACAAACGGGCGGTTACAGTTATAGTCTGAATTTAGCAGCTAAATGGCCACTAAACTATTATGTGCAAAAAAATCGACCTGCGAGTTTTGATTAAAAAAATATAAAAATTAGTCAATGATGTATTTGAAATGTTTGAATTCTGGCAACAGTTTTACAAAAGTTTCTACAATATATTGCGGTTTCTTAAAAACAAAAAATCTTGAAATTTAAACAGACGTTCATGGGTCTTCTATATGTTCCAGTCAGGAAATCCTACAGCAATAATGTGTTTAAGCTCCCCTTGAACGTGTGTGAAAAAGAAATCAATGTGTTTAACTTCCCCTTGAATGTGTGTCAGTGACAGGCTGTCACGGAATATCCTATTTTTTTCTGCTTTTTTAAAAATAAAAATACTCAAAATCTGAGTATTAAATGCCTCCATAGGACCCAATGGTTCTTGGCAGCTTAAACCCGGCGAGCTTTTTTTGTTAGTCTAAAAAAGCCACAAAGTTTTATAAATTTTGAAGGTTTGTGGGGTTTTTTGAAAAAAATCATACGAATTACAAAAAACAAAACATAAATTTGAACTTCTTAAAAAACCTTAGTAGCTGCCAACAGTTCAGCCAATCAAACCTTTGCCCTGGGGTATTTACCTTGGGGTATTTACACTGCTGTCACCAAACTGAGACCCATTTAAGACCCACGTGCCCAACACTCACCTGCCCCATAAACAGGTTTCCCTGGAGCTTAAAGCAGCCGTTCTCCAGCTTCTGGGACGTTTGCAGGGAAATCAAGGTCTGTTGCTGGATTTTCTCATCAATATAAATATATTTCTTGGCTTTTTCAAATGTTTTGAAGGTGTATGCCGATAGCCTGAAAGTTATTTTCTGAAATTACTCTTTAAATAACTTCTTAGTAAAATATGGTGTTCAAATGGAACCAGAAGGGCCTTCATGTTTCACATTTTAACTACAGGTATAAGGCCCATTTTCCAGAAACCCATTATCCAGAAAGTTATGGAAGGCCATATCCCATACACTTTAATGAAATAATTCAGATTTTTAAAAAATACATTTCCTTTTTCTCCATAATAAAAAGGTACCTGTACTTGATCCCACCTAAGATATAATTACCCCTTATTGGGGCAGAACAGCCCTATTGGGTTTATTTCATGGTTAAATGATTCCCTTTTCTCTGTAATAATAAAACAGTACCTGTACTTGATCCCAACTAAGATATAATTACCCCTTATTGGGGGCAGAACAGTCCTATTGGGTTTATTTAATGGTTAAATGATTCCCTTTTCTCTGTAATAATAAAACAGTACCTGTACTTGATCCCAACTAAGATATAATTACCCCTTATTGGGGCAGAACAGCCCTATTGGGTTTATTTAATGGTTAAATGATTCCCTTTTCTCTGTAATAATAAAACAGTACCTGTACTTGATCCCAACTAAGATATAATTACCCCTTATTGGGGGCAGAACAGCCCTATTGGGTTTATTTCATGGTTAAATGATTCCCTTTTCTCTGTAATAATAAAACAGTACCTGTATTTGATCCCAACTAAGATATAATTACCCCTTATTGGGGGCAGAACAGCCCTATTGGGTTTATTTAATGGTTAAATGATTCCCTTTTCTCTGTAATAATAAAACAATACCTGTACTTGATCCCAACTAAGATATAATTACCCCTTATTGGGGGCAGAACAGCCCTATTGGGTTTATTTAATGGTTAAATGATTCCCCTTTCTCTGTAATAATAAAACAGTACCTGTACTTGATCCCAACTAAGATATAATTACCCCTTATTGGGGGCAGAACAGCCCTATTGGGTTTATTTAATGGTTAAATGATTCCCCTTTCTCTGTAATAATAAAACAGTACCTGTACTTGATCCCAACTAAGATATAATTACCCCTTATTGGGGGCAGAACAGCCCTATTGGGTTTATTTAATGTCTACTAAAAAATAATTTAAAAAGGTATGGAGATCCAAGTTACGGAAAGAACCCAGGTAACAGGTCCCATACTCATTTTTGCTCAGCTGTTCTAGTTACACAAATCCCTTACCAGGAACTTCCATGTGAAGTTGAGCCCCAAAATGCATCATATGCGCCAGATGGCAATTTGTATCGTAGCTGTCGGTAATATCCTTTAATATGAAAGGAGGGAAACAGGGTTAAGCAAGTTCCTCTCAAATTTCTATTTGAATTTGTTGAAATGGGCACCAAATATTCTCGTGTTACCAATTATATTAAAGATATTCTAGATCTTCTGCATCTGGGTGGAATCTCTGGACAAGCCTGTATTGTTTCAATATAGACACAGTACAAACAAACCCTTCTGGTTAAATATCTCTCTAATAGTTTAATGCCATGGCATCAGTCAAGACAACTGAATATGTTGTTCCTAGCATAATTCTGCAGCAGGTTGGATACCTGCAGATCGGGTCAGCCGTAAGGGTCTGTGGATTAGGGAGATGACCAGAGGTTCCAATAAATAGACCTGTATAGGTCTGTGTAGGATTGAGATCCAGCACCATGTTTGTTTATATGTCGAACAGGATCTTGTGTTTATAGCTTGTGATCATGTAAGATGTTCTAGATTTCCATGTTTTGTTTTTAACTGTAGAGCCACCCTGCTTACCTTCATTTAAGTACTGAATTGCTATCTGGAGTAATACATCCGTAAGCTGATTTGTGCCGTTGAGATATTCCAGCACGTAAGGAATGGGGGCCATACGAGCAAGGTTCTGTTCACCACACCCATAGGGCATCTGCAGCAGGTTCTGTAGATTGCTCAGTGGTAGACCTAGAACATCACCTGTAAAAAATATAATCAAGAATCTTGAGATCTTTATTTATGGCATTCCCAATCTGCTGGTAAGGATCAGGTTACCAGACATCCACAGTTGGCAAGTTTATTATTCCCCCATGGACATCTGGGAAGCGGATATCAGCCCACAAGTGGAGCAGTTGGATGGCTTTTCAGGTGTGTATGGTAAATTGTAAATAACAAATCAACGCATCAATTAAACTGTCAAGATCAAAACATCAGTGCTAACATGCTTTATATCTTAATCCCAAAACCTGATCTTGATATACATGGTGATATAGATGGTCTACATAAAATAATAGCCCTCTTTATGCCAAGCAGGCAGTCAGTGCTCAAATACTGCAAGATTTGTCTGCGTCTTCTATACACTTTATTCTGTCCTCCCCAGTCCTGTCAGATCAGAGACCTATTCTATTAACCCTTTAAGTGCCAGCCGAATTCGTCATTTCGGTTCCCCCCAGTGCCAGACGTTTTTTAAGCATTTTGTACTCATTCACTTTAACAATGTTTTTTGGTAGGAAAACCTCCACGAAACTAGGGAAATTATATATCGTTTTTTTCGTCACTAATTGGGCTTCGACATACATACCAAATTTTATAACTTTTCTGGAGATATGATGTGTATTTTGGGTGAAATATGTAAAAAAAAAATAAAATTATGAAAAATTTCTGTATATTTTGAGGTTTTTTTCCATAGAAAAGTTAATTTTACTCACTTTTTTTTATTGTTTGTAAAAGCCCTGATACTCCCAAGTCCAACGATACCAAATATGTGGTGGTACCCCACAGTTCCTGTCCAGAAGTAACCCCCAAACTAAGGCAATACTTAGTACAATATCACACCAGAACAAAGCAGAAAAGCGCTTGTAACAGTTAATGCAGCATAACTTATATGTAAATCTAAAATATCCCCTCATGTTTGGTATCTTTAGAAACTACAGACCTTCAGGTTTCTAGGTGCAATGTAGTTTTCACTCAAAAGCCAAATACCTTTTGTCAGTGCATTGTGAAATTTGGAACTTTTTATGACATTTTTTTTTTTTTTCTAAAACGTAAACTTGGACGCATGATCAAATGTGGATTTGACAAAAAAAAATATCATAAAAATTTTCTAACAAAGGCATATTTGAAAGACAAACTTCTCCTGAATAAAATGATGCCCCATATGTATGGGTGCACATAAAGACATGGGCACCAAACACTCCAAAGCAGGGGCAATGCACAAGGGCAATTACAGCTAAAAATGTGGGGGCTGCGCTCTATGTGCACTTCCTGCAGTTTTTCAGTGTTAACCCCCCCTACCTGTGAAATAACCCCCACAAACTATATATTTCTGAAAAGTGCACACCTTCAGCTATTCAGAGACACCACTCTTTTCTTTCTACATGGAAAATTGTGGCCGCAGTCCCTTGCAGAAGTCAGCGCTTTGGTCAGAAATCAAGGAAAAACCAGATAAAAAACCTAGATTTCTCCCCAAAATCTCCATGGCAACTACCAAAAACTTACTAACCATCAATCTGCAAGTTCCCCTGAATAAAACGATACCCCATATGTATGGGTGCACATAAAGACGTGGCCACCAAATGCCCCAAAACAGGGGCAATGCATAAGGGCAATTTCAGTTGAAATTTTGGGGGCTGTGCTCTATGTGCACTACCTGCAGTTTTTCAGTGATAACCCCCCCTACCTGTGAGATACCCCCACAATCTATATATTTACGAAAAGTGCACACCTTCAGCTATTCAGAGACACCACTCTTCTCTTTCTACATGGAAAATTGTGGCCGCAGTCCCTTGCAGAAGTCAGCGCTTTGGTCAGAAATCAAGGAAAAACCAGATACAACACTAGATTTTGGTCAGAAATCAAGGAAAAACCAGATAAAAACCTAGATTTCTCCCCAAAATCTCCATGGCAACTACCAAAAACTTACTAAACCTCAATTTGCAAGTTCCCCTGAATAAAACGATACCCCATATGTATGGGTGCACATAAAGACGTGGCCACCAAATGCCCCCAAACAGGGGCAATGCATAAGGGGGGGCTGTGCTCTATCTGCAGTTATTTAGTCTAAACACCCCCATACCTGTGAAATAACCCCCGCAAACTATATATTTCTGAAAATTGCACACCTTCAGCTATTCAGAGACGCCACTCTCCTCTTTCTACATGGAAAATTGTGGCCGCAGTCCCTTGCAGAAGTTAGCGCTTTGGTCAGAAATCAAGGAAAAACCAGATACAAACCTAGATTTCTCCCCAAAATCTCCATGGCAACTACCAAAAACTTACTAACCATCAATCTGCAAGTTCCCCTGAATAAAACGATACCCCATATGTATGGGTGCACATAAAGACGTGGCCACCAAATGCCCCAAAACAGGGGCAATGCATAAGGGCAATTTCAGTTGAAATTTTGGGGGCTGCGCTCTATGTGCACTACCTGCAGTTTTTCAGTGATAACCCCCCCTACCTGTGAGATACCCCCACAATCTATATATTTACGAAAAGTGCACACCTTCAGCTATTCAGAGACACCACTCTTCTCTTTCTACATGGAAAATTGTGGCCGCAGTCCCTTGCAGAAGTCAGCGCTTTGGTCAGAAATCAAGGAAAAACCAGATACAACCCTAGATTTTGGTCAGAAATCAAGGAAAAACCAGATAAAAACCTAGATTTCTCCCCAAAATCTCCATGGCAACTACCAAAAACTTACTAAACCTCAATTTGCAAGTTCCCCTGAATAAAACGATACCTATGTCTGGTTGCACATAAGTACATGGCCGCCAAACCTGAAAATGCATAATATTGGGGCTGCACTCTATGCACCCCTTTTTTTTTGCCTGCACCCGAATGAATGGGATACGCTCGGGTGCAGGCACATGTAGCCGATATACGCATGAAAACGCGTGAGAATGCAAAGTCTCGCGTTTTCATGCGTATATCGGCTACACGTGCCTGCACCCGAGCGTATCCCATTCATTCGGGTGCAGGAACAAGTAGCAGGCGTAGGGCTGAATTTTCGGCAAGCGTTTTTCCACTTGCTGAAAAAATCAGCCCTACGCCTCGTGTGGCATCAGCCTAACCCTTGGCAATAGAAACTACCAGAACAATCTTAGCACCTCTGGACCTTTCTAGAACAACTGAAATCAAATGGAATAAAACCACTAAAAGCAATCAAAGAACAATAGTTGCAATGAAATCGGTAAGAGCCCTGGATCCACCAATGTCACTGCAAAAGCAACCTTTTTGGGGGCACTAAACACACAATAAAGAACAATGCAAAGATAAAACACCGTAAAATCCAATAAAACCACCTAAACCAACAGAAGAACAATAATTGCAATGAAATCGGTGGTCAGAGCCCTGGATCCACCAACGTCACTGCAAATTCAGCACCCAATAGCAATACAAAAAGTTACAGTGCAATAGAATAATTCAAAAACAGAAATCAATTATGAAAATGCCAAAAAAACACTAAAATGCAACCAAATAAATCAGATAATTATAGAGCAAGATCAGAAATAAAGTTTTAGTAAAAAAAAAGACTGCCAAAGAAAGCAAAGACAGAAAGAAAAGAAAAGAAAGAAAGAAAAAAAAAAAAAAAAAAAAAAAAAAAGTGTAAGTGTAAGTGTGTGTGTAAGTGTCTGTGTGTGCTTGGGAAAGTTGTAAATCAGTGTGTATGTGTACAAAAGTGTAATAATGACAAAGATAGAAGAAAAAATGCAAAAAAAAAAAAAAAAAAATTTTTTAGACAGTTGAGATAGAAATAAGCAAAATAAACAGTGGTAGAGAGTTGTAGTTCAGCTTACCCAAGGCAGGCAGACGATCAGGGGCGATCAGGGGCGATCAATCCAGCAGGAAGGCAGCAGGGGAGCTCCATCTCGTCCGAAGTGCGCAGCAGGAGTGAGGGAGCCGACAGTAGGCGGCGCTATTTAAAGGGACAGCAGTGGACACGTCATCAACGCGTGTCCACTGCTGTCATTGGCTGGCGACGCGATCGGTGCGGCTCGGGGACCCGGATCGGTGAGTATGTCTTACTCTGCTCGTTGCCTAGGGGGATCTGAGGGGTTTACAAGCGCTGCGCTGCTTTAAAAGCGAGCGCAGCGCTTGTAAACCCGACAGTGCCATTGGACGTAGATTCTACGTCCCATGGCACTTTGGTCCCTTGGTACCTGGGACGTAGAATCTACGTCCCTTGGCACTTAAAGGGTTAAACCACAGACCTCCATAGTCTGCCTTCTGCCCTTCTGTTCTAGGACTATCTTAATCCTCCCACAGCTTTTCCCCTTCAGCATTAGGTCCTTTTTCATATTCCCTACTCCTTCAGTTCTAAGACCTCCTTCAATATTTCTAGGCTCAAAATCATTATCTGCCATTCAGTTTTGCACAAGATTTCTATAGTGTACATAGCCTTCACAGAAACTACATTGAAAAAGAATATTTGCACTGATGTGTGGCCTATCAAAAATAAATTTAGAAGGTAACATGAACCAGTCTGACATTTCTTAGGGGAGACCTCCATATGTTGTACTCAGCATGCCTAAGGATGGAAAGTCTTACCCACAAGTGTGACAAATGCAGCAGCAGAACCTTGTACCATGTTCTTTGGAAGGGTTATGTTGATTGGCAGCTCAAAGTTGGAGTCTTAAAATGAGAAAAAAAAATAATCAACACTCTCAATGTAGAACGTAGGACAGGTTTCTATCTACAATCGATATGTAACCTCAAATGCTTTGCAAAACTGATCAGTGCTGTTATACAGGTCATTGACATGAATCTAAAGTCTGGAAATACAAGAGCCTGGCCGCCCAATAGACATAACTGCATCATTAGACTTACCTTCAACACATACAAGGTTGCTAGAGGTATCTTCTTTTCTTATGCCCTCCGGCTTCAAAATAGTACAAATACATGTGACACATTCACATAATATATTATTTATATTACATTCAGTCTCATTCTTTTTAAATTTAAATTTAAAGATTTTTGGTGAATCATAACTTTCAGTCTGAGCATTCAGCTAAAGTTCTCAGGGGGGGCTGGGTGTTCCACCACAACAACAATACATGGCCCTCCTCCCCAGCTCTTTAGAACAGTGTTCCCCAAGCAATGGCTCCGGGGCAACATGTTACACACCAACCCCTTGGATGGTTCTCCCAGTGGCTTCAAAAGCAGGTAGGTTTTTTTCTGGAGGCTCCTGTAGGCTGCAAAACCACACAGGGGCTACCCAATAGCCAACCATGAATCTTATTTGGCATCCCCAGAACCTTTTTTTTCCTGCTTGTGTTGCTTACCAACACTTTTTCCATTTGAATGTGGCTCATATGTGTAAAAGGTTGGGGCCCCCTGCTCTAGAATATGGCCTACAAGTTAAAATCCAGGGTTTATAATCACCTCCACAAGAATGGTTTGTATCACGGTGTCCTTGCGAGTTGGCTGGGATGGGTCAAAAGGTCCATCACATGAGGCTCCAATGTGAGTGGTCTCTGCTGAAACAGTAAAACTGATCTCACCTGCAAAAAAAATGGGAGAATGTTTTAGTGGGGTCTGTTAGGATAATACAGCAGGACATAGTGAACTTGGAAAGATTTGCACCTAGTGATAAAGCAATAATGTTCCATGAGTAAGAGCCTCTGCTTCCTGAGCAAATACATTTGTCCTGCACGACATTCTGGGGTACTGCTTGGAAATCGGCCGAGGGCTTTAATGTCACATTGACCTGGTAACACAGAAACAAAACCGCTGTGATCAGCCAAGACACGACCGAAGCTTAGATCTGAGGAGATTCATAGTCAGGAGATATCTGGGCTAGGAGAAGGGCAGATAGGCAGTCAGTACAAACACAGGGATGGACATATAAGCCTTATTTATGGCTGCAAGCATGTTTGAACTACAATGGGTTACACATTCTAGGGCTATTCATTAAGGGTTCTTTGCAGTTCCGCATAGTTGCACTCAGCAACATTGCTCCTTCTGATGAATGCGCTAATAGTAGCGGTTGACGCGGGGAAACCGCAGAGCTACTGCCACCCTGAATGCGATGGTAATTTTATGATGCCCACAGTAGGTTGCATCAAAAGCCCCAGGCTTGCACCATGACAATCACCCACTAATGCTTTTTTTTTTCTACCACCACACACTCTAGAAAGAGAGATCTTTTCCCGAAAAGAGACAATAGGCACAGGAACGTTCTGCTACAGCAAATTAGAGGCCTCAATTGTGCGTCTGTTGGCATTGTACAAGAGTACAGGGTCAGACTGTGGGGGTGATGGGCCCAGCGGGGCTCCCGCCCCAGGGGCCCTGCAGGTGCCCACACCGCACCGCCCCCCCCGTAGGGGCCCCCTAACCCCCCTTGCAGAGCTCCCCACGCATAAATTTTAACGCATCAGGGGAGGAGCTGTCGGGTAGCGGGATCGCAGGTAAGGGACGGGTCTGGGCTGCCGGGGCCCACCAGGATTTTTCCCAGTGTCCCGGCTGCCCAGTCCGACCCTGGTTATGACCACCTACTGTAAAACATTATTGTCCCAGTCAGGACATTTTGAAAAGACCCAGTAAATAATTCAGTACCTTGACACATTCCTTCAAATAGTTGGAGACAAATGCGTTCATCATTAGGATCTCCTCTCTGGTTAGGGAATAAGGTAAAGAGAGTTCCACAAAGAAGGGCAGGAATGAAGTGAAGTTGGCCGAGTATTTGGTCATCCCAAAGCCTTCATTCTCAGACACACAGAACATGGAGCCTTGCCACTTGGTGATGGTGTCTGGCACTGTTCCAGTTATTGTACTTTGGCCGTATGAACTAATGGAGAGATGAAGGGATTATCTAAAGCTTCATATTCATCTTTCTAAGTGAAGGAGTAGGTACAGTATGTTTGACTAGATGTATTCAGACACCAGTAGAAAGAGGTGTGTAGAAAAAGGGTGTGATCCAGGGTGTGGAATGCAGTGATATGGTCAGTGGGACACAGAATAGGCATCTTGCAGGACAGCTATGGGGTGATTTTGTTTTTTCAAGTCTCCAGTTTAAAAAAGGAGGTTCTAGTTAACTTTCATCAAAACACAGATGACACCACCAAAGGGTAGGAGAGATGCTCATGAAACTGGGGTGGAGGGGGGTCCAAAATATTGTTCAATTTGGGAGCTTTTCTGGCCTTGTTCTGCCATTGTAAATTTATGACAGACCATGTAGGAGAAGTTAAAAGTTTCCCCATTAATGGCGTGACTAAACATTAAACATTCTCAGTGGGGTCCCTCAGGGTTCTGTACTGGGTCCACTTTTGTTTAACTTGTTCATAAATGACTTAGGGGAGGGTATTATGAGTAATGTATCAGTGTTTGCAGATGACACAAAACTCTGCAGACCAGTCAATTCTATCCAGGATGTGACATCCCTGCAGCAGGATCTTGACCAACTGGCAATCTGGGCAGCTAAGTGGCAGATGAGATTTAATGTGGATAAATGTAAGGTCATGCACCTGGGATGTAAAAATATGCCCCCACTTATACCCTTAATGGGACTGCACTAGGCAAATCCATAATGGAGAAGGACCTTGGAGTCCTTGTAGATAATAAACTTGGCTGTAGCAAGCAATGCCAGGCAGCAGCTGCAAGGACAAACAAGGTTTTGAGCTGTATTAAAAGGGGTATAGATTCACGGGAGGAGGGGGTTATTCTTCCCCTTTACAGAGCGCTGGTAAGGCCCCATCTAGAATATGCTGTTCAGTTTTGGTCTCCAGTGCTCTAATGTTTTATTTACCAGTAGGTCCTTCCAACGGACACGAGGGCACCCACTCCGTTTAGAAGAAGGGAGGTTCCATCTAAATATTCCCAAAGGATTTATTACAGTGAGAGCTGTGAAGTTGTGGAATTCCCTCCCCGAATCAGTCGTACTGGCTGATACATTATATAGCTTTAAGAAGGGGCTGGGTGGATTCTTAGCAAGTGAGGGAATACAGGGGTTATGGGAGATAGCTCTCAGTACAAGTGAGGGAATACAGGGGTAGGGGGGATAGCTCTCAGTACAAGTGAGGGAATACAGGGGTAGGGGAGATAGCTCTCAGTACAAGTGAGGGAATACAGGGGTAGGGGAGATAGCTCTCAGTACAAGTGAGGGAATACAGGGGTAGGGGGGATAGCTCTCAGTACAAGTGAGGGAATACAGGGGTAGGGGAGATAGCTCTCAGTACAAGTGAGGGAATACAGGGGTAGGGGAGATAGCTCTCAGTACAAGTGAGGGAATACAGGGGTAGGGGAGATAGCTCTCAGTACAAGTGAGGGAATACAGGGGTAGGGGGGATAGCTCTCAGTACAAGTGAGGGAATACAGGGGTAGGGGAGATAGCTCTCAGTACAAGTGAGGGAATACAGGGGTAGGGGGGATAGCTCTCAGTACAAGTGAGGGAATACAGGGGTAGGGGGGATAGCTCTCAGTACAAGTGAGGGAATACAGGGGTAGGGGGGATAGCTCTCAGTACAAGTGAGGGAATACAGTGTTATGGGAGATAGCTCTCAGTACAAGTGAGTGAATACAGGGGTAGGGGAGATAGCTCTCAGTACAAGTTGCCCCAGGGACTGGTCTGATTGCCATCTTGGAGTCAGGAGGGAATTTTTTCCCCTCTGCGGCAAATTAGAGAGGCTTCAGATGGGGTTTTTTGCCTTCCTCTGGATCAACTAGTAGTTAGGCAGGTTATATATAGGCATTATGGTTGAACGTGATGGGCGTATGTCTTTTTTCAACCCAACTTACTATGTTACTATGTAAGATAAACTCACTCAACAGATACCATCTGCCACATAAAGGTCTCCGAGAAGTTTTGCCTCAAGGTATTGACATTGCCTGGATAAGGAAAGAATCAGATGATTTCAGAGCATTTCCAAGAGTTATTCACAGTCAGTCCTTAATTAAATGAAATGAGAATATTACCATTAGAAGCAGATGTTCCAAAGGCTGGTACTGAATCCATCACACTTTTCCTCGTCACTGAAAGCTTTGTCTCCATCCCGCACACTACCGGCTTTCTTATCCTACTGCTTGTCCCCAAAACCAGGCCAACTCTCTAAAGTAAGAGAAAAGCAAAGTTGTATTTCTTACCAGCGCTGGCATTTAGCAAAGCTAACAGTCACATTCTCCACTGTGTTGGGGGTATATCACCATGGTATTTCATAGCAACAATTACATTGAAAAATGCATAGTATGAGCAAACTACCCAGCCTTACTCCTAAAACTGAAAAGGGATCTACTAGCCTTAAGGAAATATAATCTCTCCTGGTTCGGTCGCATCACAGCAGTAAAGATGACACTGTTCGGGGAGTGGCCAGCAACTCCATGTGAGAAGTCGCACTTTGGACGAGCTCCGCTTCCAGGGCCCGAATATCCTGATATAAAAATACCCCAGCGAACCAACACGGACCCTCACCACAAACACTGGGAAGTGCTACCCCAGAGGAACCTGATGGGTCAAAATAAAGCACAAAAAAGAACCTCAGAAACGGCCGCAAGGCTGGAGAAATTTTCCCGCGACAGCAAGAAAGGACAAGATGGCGACCAGAGAGCAGGCCCAGAGTCTGTACCAGAGGCCAGCAAGGAACAAGAGCAGCAATCACCTACATTGCTGGATGTGATCGCGGAAATTAAGTCCACCAAAGAGGTCTGTAGCACGCTAATAAATGCCAAAACTGATGAAATCAAGCTAGACCTATCTATAATCAGACAAGACTTCCAACGACTGCGGGAGCGCACCACAGCCACAGAGCAGCGCCTTAGTGAGCTGGAAGATGCCTGCGCCCCAGTACAACAAACACTGCAGAACCTTGGCAAAGATGTGCAAAGCTGCCTCGCAAAAACCGACGATCTGGAGAATAGGCTAAGGCGGAACAACTTACGCATGGTCGGTTTCCCGGAGAGAGCCGAGGGCACAACACCGGAGGAATTCGTCACAACGTGGCTCCTAAGTAACTTCGACAGGAATAAACTGTCAGGAGCCTTCGCTATAGAACGGGCACATAGAGTACCGGCGAAACCCCCTCCACCAGGCGCACCGCCGAGACCCCTCCTGGCACGCGTACTGAACGCGATCGACAGAGACTCTATACTGCGTATGGCAAGGGAGAAGAGCACCCTGCAATACCAAGCCAGCAAAATCTCCATCTACGCCGACTTTTCCTCTGAGGTGCAAAAGCTTCGAGCCAAGTTCCAGGACGCCAAGCGGAGACTCCGGGCAGAGAACATCCAATACGCCATGTTTTATCCAGCGCGTCTCCGGGTAACAGCCAACGGCACCATCCTGTTCTTCACCTCGCCGCAGGAGCTGAACCACTGGCTCGACTCGAGAAACACCGCACCCTAACAGCCTGCCACCATAGATCCAGATGTTCGTGATCCCGGTCGCCCAGCGTTCACAGCCTCCTGGTGCTACCCTGCTTGGTCTCCAACCCGCCATAACTACACGGCCTGATAGACAACCGCACTATGGACACGTAACTATGCATAATATGAACAATACGTATACACAAAGTCTTTTGAAATGTTTGTATAACTTTGAGTAGTAATGCTGGGGTAAAAATGATCCCAAACCCTGGTTGGGGAGCCCATGGGCGGAACACTCCTAACTCCTCTCTCACGGCCCGTAAAGGCCAGGCTGCATAGCCACCCCCCTCACGACCATACTCGACCGTGTACACTATAAAGTACTAAGCTAAGCCGGCTGCAGGCGACAGCCGAAGGTTTTGGTTACTGTTGGGTAAAGTTCCACCTTGATTCCGAATGGTGGAAAGGGAGGGTCAGGGCAAGTTAAGCGCTGTTGCGCTCTCAAGGGTTTTGGTTGTTAAGCGTTGTAAATGCTCAGGAAATAATAATAACTTGGCACTGGTACAAAGGCAGGGGGCTAAGCCCACAGAAACACTCTTTGGCTTACAGCACCAACAGTTAGCAAATGGCAGTTAACGTTATTTCTTGGAATGTGCGTGGCCTCAACAGCCCCATCAAGCGTAAACTAGTATTAGATCACTTAAAGCGTAACAATGTGCAACATTGCCCTCCTGCAAGAAACCCACCTGGTAGGCAGCAAAACAATGGCGCTAAGGCGCCCCTGGATAGGATGGGCATACCATTCCTCCTACTCAGTATACTCAGCGGGAGTGTCAATTCTTGTACACAAACAAGTACCCTTCAAACTAGAAAACTTAAGCATTGACCAAAAAGGCCAATTTATCTTCCTCCACTGTAAAGTTGGGCAGCACGAGCTAATCATAGCAAATGTGTATATTCCCCCCCCCTACTCAGATAACTGCGTCAAGTTATGGGCGGATTACTCCGCAAAGTATCCCCACGCTCTGAACTTACTAGCAGGGGATTTCAACACAGTCCTAACCCTAGAGGTTGATCGCCTACGAAGAGTAGGCGTGAACACAGTAGAACCTGTTACTAATCTAGGGCACTTAATGGAGGAACTGTCTATGACTGAGGTATGGAGGCACCAACACCCCCATGAGAAACAGTTTTCCTGCTTCTCAGCCTCTCATCTGGTATTATCAAGACTAGACATGATGTTTGCCAATGCAAGTCTTCTCCCCAAAATAACACAAACCAAATACTTGCCTAGGGGTATATCAGATCATGCACCAATGCAGGCGGCCCTATTAATTATAAACCCCCCAGCAGCCACCCGATGGTCTATAAACCCAGTCTGGTTTCACATACTAAGAAATCAAACAGAGCTTGACGAGGAAATTCTCGAGTTTTTCCAAATAAATAATGGAATTGCCGATACCCTTACGGTATGGGAAACTTTTAAAGCATATGTCAGAGGTACCTTGAACTCCCAAATCAAGGCCCACAAAAAAAATACCAGGGCGGCAGTGGTTGAAACTGAGAGTAAAATAGAGCAGATGGAATGCCAGGCCACTCAAAACCCTACAGAAAGCAACCTAAAATTGCTGCAACAGTGGCAGGAGGTATACGCCAAACAGCAATGGGAAATAGCGCAGCACAAGCTCTTCTTTTCCAAAATCAACACATTTGTCCATGGGGAACGGGCGGGTAAGCTGCTGGCATATATGGTAAAGAACCAATCTAGCCCACCAGCGATAACTATGCTAAAAGATAATAATGGCCAAGCCCAGTCCGACCCCGAGATGGTCAAAGATATAATATCCTCATTCTACAAGGACCTATACTCGACCAAGCTCCTAGCCTCCCAAGAAAATATCAAAAACTATTTGGCAGCCTTAAAGCTACCAAAGCTGAACAGTGACTATAAAGATTTCCTAGAACTGCCTATTACAACGGAGGAAATTGCAGAAGCAATAGACTCCTTTCCCCTAGGGAAAGCCCCGGGAGCTGATGGAATCCCGATAGAGCTCTACAAAAGGCACTCCAAATCTCTCTCCCCAATACTCCAAAAAGTATACGCAGAAGCCCTCCGGGTGGGCACTCTCCCCCCCTCAATGTATGAAGCGGCAATAGCTCTCCTGGCCAAACCGGGAAAGGACCCCCAACTGAGTGAATCCTATCGCCCAATCTCACTGCTGACGGCAGATGTTAAAATCCTTGCCAAAGCGCTGGCCAGGAGACTGGCAAAGGTGATAAAATATTTGGTAGGGGAAGACCAAACTGGCTTTATCCCCGAGAAAACGACTGCACTAAACCTGAGAAGGTTATTTTTAAATATGTCAATAACGCACACAAACAGTACTACCAGGGCAGTGGCCGCTTTGGACATTGCAAAAGCATTTGATACAGTTGAGTGGCCATTTCTATGGGAGGTTTTGAATGCAAACGGTATCGGCCCAAACTTTGTAGCATATGTTAAGCTCCTATATAACAAGCCTACCGCAGCACTAAGGGTGAACTCCGATCTAACTAAGCCATTTGATCTGTCCAGGGGAACCAGGCAAGGGTGTCCCCTATCTCCCCTATTGTTTGCATTGGCCATCGAGCCGTTTGCGGTCAGACAACACCATCAGCTGGTTGGGCTTCAGGTGGCAAATAAGCTGGAAAAAATACAGTTGTATGCCGACGACACGCTAGTGTATTTGGGGTATAGGGGCCCCTCACTTGATATTCTTATCTCCCTTACCACCCAGTTCGCCAGGGTCTCTGGTTTATGCGTTAGCCCATCTAAATCAGTTCTGTTTCTGTTGGATCCACTCAGACAGGGGGAAAACTTAGAGAAATGTCCGCTACAAGTGGTCCAGGAATTCACGTATCTGGGCATACAAATAGCAAACCCCTTGTCCATGTACTATGATTTGAATATCCGACCTCTCCTAACGTGGGTCCAAACTAAGGCTGAGGCATGGGCGACACTCCCCCTAGGACCAATGGGACGCATTCAACTGACTAAGATGATAATAACTCCTAAAGTTCAGTATGCGCTATGGCACTCCCCAATTTGGGTAACAAAAAAGTTTTTCAATGCGCTTGATAAAATCCTAAAACAATTCATCTGGGGGAAAAGCCGTAGTAGACTCGCAGTGGAAACCCTGCAACTACCGCAGGGCTCTGGTGGACTAGCCTTTCCCAATATGTCTCTCTACTTCTTCTTATCAGCACAACTGTCACATTGTAGGCAAATGGTGGAACACACTGCCGAAAAGAGTATATACCACCTGTGGAGGGCGGTGACCCCAACACAACCCAACCCCCTTAGGGGGTTACTTGCGAAAGGCCCCGTTGATTAAAGGCACTAAGAATAACTCCCTCCTGGTCTTACACCAGAAAATCTGGCGGACTGCACACCAGATGATGAACAATAGGGTAACGCACCCCCAAACCCCAATCTTTAGTAACCCGGAGTTCCCCTCCCTAAGAACCTCCCAACCCCACCCAGTGTGGCTCGAGCAAGATGTATGTACAGTGGGGAATGTGTGGGGGAGAAAGGGCATGATCCAATTCAGAACTCTCCAAATACAGTATGGAATCCCCAGATCCCAATGGCTAATGTATAATGGTATCGCCACAGCACTAAGGAAGCGAAACAGTACCCAGAGAATAGAAATTGGAATCTCGGATATAGCTATGGCCATAACTGATAGTAAGTGTAAGGGGCTTATATCTAATCTCTACAAGAAACTACTAAAGCTAAAGGTCCAGGCCAACTCTAGTAAATCACTAGCTAAATGGGAAAAGGATATCCCCACGCTGAATGATTCCCAATGGCAACAAGCACTCAAAACCCCAGTGCAAGTGTCCCTAAACTACAAGTATAGACTACTGCAGCTCTATATCATCCACAGGGCCTATTTGACCAAAAGTAGACTACACAGAATGGATGCTAGCATTTCCCCCATGTGTAATAGATGTGGGCAAGAGGAAGGCACTCTCATCCATACGTTATGGTCTTGTGCAAAACTGAATGCATACTGGGCTGAAGTCCTAGGCACCCTCACACACTTACTACAATACCCCGTTCCAAGGTCACCTGAAATATGCCTACTAGGTATAACAACCCCACTAAAACTGCATATACCAGATTTACAATTCCTGCAAAAAGTGCTTTTTATAGCTAGGAAGGGAATCACAAGGCTCTGGAAATGCTCCGACCCTCCAAAATACTGCCAATGGTATAGCGCAGTGGGTGACCTGTGCAAGGTTGAGAAAGCAGCAAGTATTAAAAATGGAACCTATAATAAATACTGTGCTACATGGAATAAATAGAAAAACGCGCACATCTTAATGCCTTAAAAGCCTGTGTGAAACAGCCTACTGCTTATGTATCTTAATGTAATGCCTCGTAGTTTATCTGTTGTACTACGCCTATGTGATAGAAGCTGTTAAAATCAAAACAAATGTCCAATGTACCTATGTAATGCTATGTATGTTTCTCAATAAAATTTTACCTGAGCAAAAAAAAAAAAATGATGACACTGTTCCCTAAGATTTTATATCTCTTCCGGGTCCTCCCCATACATTTCCCAGAGAGAACAGCTGAAGCCTACAAAAAGCAATCATGAGCTTCATATGGATGGACAAGAAGCCCAGAATCAGGCTAGCCATTATGAGTAAACCTAAACCAATAGGAGGCCTAGGAGTACCACACATCTTCAGATACTACTTAGCAGCATGACTGACAGAACAAGTTATAACTCACAGGTTGCCGCATATGCCTTGGCTAGAAATGGAAAACACATTACTGGAACCTCTCTCCTTAGACCTAGTGGTATGGATCCCTGCTAGAGAAAGGATAGGGGTGATACTTCCAACCACTAACCAGTGGTTAGTCTGGTAAGTTAGGGACAAATACAGAGAGAAATACCACCTCTCCTCACAAAAATCCAAGAGGTGCTCCTTTGTCGGTAACACCCGATTCCCTCCAGGCACAGACCTGAAGGCACTCCTCCCCTGGGTACAAGCTAAGGTTTACCTTTGTTCAACTCTGGCCCCCGACCGCGAAGTTCACCCCTTTCAGAATATACAACAGACATTTCAAATCCCTGGGCAGCAATTCTTTAGATACTTACAGATCCGCCACTTCATCACACAAACATACCACCGGGAGAAGGAACCCAACCCAAAGACAACATATTTTGAACACCTGTGCACCAACACAGATCAACACCCACCTCATCTCCTTACTTTACAATAACTTATCAACAGAAACCACCACCCCAATCCAGCCCTACATGACAAAGGGAGAAACAGACCAACAAGATATCGCCCCCTCTCAATGGCAACTAATATGGGACAAGGCCAGAACAACATCAATCTGCACCACAGCGACGGAAAAAACATATAAGCTGATTTACAGATGGTATTACACTCCCACTAGGCTCTCCAAACTGTCAGGAAACTCCTCTACCCCCCTCTGCTTTGCCGGCTGCGGCGAAAGAGGCACCCTATTCCACATGTGGTGGAATTGCAAGGTGGTTAAGGAATTCTGGGAAATGGTGGCAAAAACCCTCTCAACCATCTTCAAATTTAGAATCAACCCTGAGCCACTATCCTACCTCCTGGGCATGCCAATCAGAGCATTAAAGTCCCCAGACAACAACAGACTAGCCACCCACATACTCACAGCAGCAAAGACACTCTGAGCAGCTAATTGGAAAATGGCCACCCTACCAACACAACAACTACTCGTAATCAAGGTGAAATAGATCAGAACAATGGAGGCAATAAGGGCACAAGTACAGGGGAAGAGCTATGATCACGAGCGCCTGTGGCTCCCCTGGATGGAGCTTGAAAGAGAGAAATTAGGACCCACATGAACCTCCCTCACAAGGGGCTGGGAGCCAGACCACCTACCCCACCCAAACCAGATCTCATCCAAGCCCTCCACAGATCCATAATACACGCCACCCGAATCCTACTCCGCAAACTACATATACAAGATGCATAGGAGGTGCACCAAAATACACCGAGAAGGGCCAAATGTTTGTTGCTTATTGCTTTATTTCTCTAATATTTCAATACGATTAAGAGAAAACCATGATGTTTACATTTATCAATGAATGTTGCGATATATTGACCATGTAAGTTTGAAAAACCAATAAAATTTATAAAACTCAAAAAGAAAAATGCATAGTATGGAGGTGGCGTTCTCACCCTCAGATTTTGATAGGTGTCCCCTTCTGTGCTACTGCTCACAGGCACATAGTACCTTCCTTTGCAAAACACTACAGTGTTGGGGTCCTCACAGGGAGGCTCTGGCCCCTCTACATTAAATCCTCCATAATTGTAGCCAAAGAGTGATAGATATGGTAAGGAATAATATACCTGAAAGACAGGAAAACAACGGCATTACACCAGAAGTTTATTCATCCAGATTCTGATGCATCAACTCCGGGTTTGCTATAGTAGGTGGGTACTGATCAGATCTAGCTCCCTGGGTGTAGGTAGTTCTTGGCACGGGTGTGTTGCCCAGTTTAAAAGGGATTCACAGAGGATTCTACCCCCTCCAAGATGGTTCATGATTGTCCAAACCTCAGTCTTGTTGACATAATGTAGGACATATAATAAAGCAGGCAGGGAGAGGTTTCTACCAACAGATGGGCATATTAGGCTTGTGCCTTAAAGGGGTTGTTCACCTTTGAGTTAAGTGGGTTTTTTTAGTCATTTTACGGTTTGTTCAACAGCTCTCCAGTTTGGAGTTTCAGCAGCTATCTGGTTGCTAGAGTCCAAATTACCTTAGCAACCAGAGAGTGCTTTGAATGAGCAGCCCTATTGGGTTTATTTAATGGTTAAATGATTCCCTTTTCTCTGTAATAATAAAACAGTACCTGTACTTGATCCCAACTAAGATATAATTACCCCTTATTGGGGCAGAACAGCCCTATTGGGTTTATTTAATGGTTAAATGATTCCCTTTTCTCTGTAATAATAAAACAGTACCTGTACTTGATCCCAACTAAGATATAATTACCCCTTATTGGGGGCAGAACAGCCCTATTGGGTTTATTTAATGGTTAAATGATTCCCTTTTCTCTGTAATAATAAAACAGTACCTGTACTTGATCCCAACTAAAGGTCCCCATACACGGGCCGATTCTAGCTGCTGATATCGGTCCCTTAGACCGATTCGGCAGCTAATCGGCCTGTGTATGGGCACTACTGACGGGACTGCCCGACCAATATCTGGCCTGAAATCCACCAGATCTGGATTGGGCAGGTTTAAAAATCTAGTCTAACCGGGGACCGCATCGGCTCGTTGATGCAGTTCCCGGACCGACTTTGCCTATACCCGTCGTTATAATTCGATCATTTGGCCCCAGGGCCAATCGCCCGCCGTAGGTGGGGGATATGTGGAGAAGATCAGCTCGCTTGGCGCCATCACCAAGTGATCGGATCTTAAGGTGTATGGGGAACATTAGATATAATGAATCCTTACTGGAGCCAAAACAATCCTATTGGGTTTATTTAATGATTGAATTATCCTATTGGGTTTATTTAATGATTGAATTATACTTTTTAGTAGACTTAAGATATGGAGATCCAAATTGCAGAAGGACGAGTGATGAGTGAATCTGTCCTGTTTCACCGAAAAATTCTCACAACGCGGAAATTATGTACCAATTTTTTTTTACGTACAGGGCAAGGCAGTCACCGTCTCCACTGTTCTCAAATGAGTAAGGTTCATAGAACTTACACCAGAAGCAGAGAGCGATTCATATGGGTTGATGAGTAAGAGACTGGAATCAATGACTTTAACTCCACAGAGGGAACCCGGAGCAGCTGACAAATTCAGGCTAATATTTGAGGCCGGAGGCCCTAGATCTTCTGAAAAACTAAGGGAAACCTGGAGAATCAAGAACAAAGAACTTAATGTCAGTCCTGTTATCAAACTGCACTTTATATAAAATATTTACCTTATGCAAGTGTAGAATAAAATGGTAACTGCCTTTACAATATCAGTAAAGTTCCCAAACTGCACAAAGTATATACTTGGAGTTAATTCCCTTAACTACCTCTTGTGAAAAACAAAGTCATACACAGCTCTAAATACAAAAGGGAAAATATGGTCAAATCTGGGGCCATTTACAGTTATAACCTGCCCCATCAAATCTTCAAGGCTCACCTGATTGGGAAAGCACTTCTCAATATACAGGCTGACTGTATCCGCTATGAGTTCCAGACTCAGAATGCTATAGGCAATGAGTTGAGCACCAGGAGCCAGATCTGAGCTCACATTCAGCCCAATGATAAAAAGGCCACTTTTAGCTGTAAGGGGTGAAGAACCTCTTGGTCATTCAATGGAAAGGATCCAGGTACAGTTATTTCATATTCATTAGAAAAACTACATAGAGAGGAACCCACAGTTGACGGTGTTGCTCATGATGGATGCTTCAGATGAATTTATATACATGTACAAAACAAGAATATGCACTAAAGTGGCCCTAAAATAATTTTGTTGTTGGGGCCCACTGAACACAAGGCACAGTCTGAGGAGAATACTCAACTGTAGCTGAGAATTAATTTTTTCTACTTCTCCAACCCAACCCTTTTAGACACCTGGTGGCATAATTTAACCACAAGGCAGTGTTTCATTCAGTACTAAAATGCCTTAGTCCATTCCAGATCTATTCCAGTCTATTCCTTGTTGGAATATCTGAAGAATTATCCAAGCACAGTCTTGCTGTTACCTGAGCAGTCCAATGATAAACCACGTATTCGTTATCAATAGTAGCCAATCAGCAGGCAGCATTTATTGGTCAGTGGTTTGATAGGCTGTTATACTTCACCCAGTTGGGTCTCATCTACCCAATCAATTTAGTACTTCGCACATAAACCAATAATACTACTCACTTACATTGGGAAAGAGTCACATCTTGCTGCCCATGCTCTACAATCTTTGCCCTTGACATAACCTGGAAGAAAAAGGACAACCCTGACATTTTCAAAATTGGGTATAAAATTGTTATTTATACAGTATACCGTATCATTTCAAGGACATTTTATCGTCATTTATTACCGCAATACCCTGCTGAAGCTGTGATTGGCTTCATATGGGACCCAAGTTGAATCTCTGCCTTGGTACTTATTGCACTAAAATATGGCAAATTTCTTACTTTGTGTCCCGGCACCCTAACTGTAGCCATATTTCCCACACGCCCCCCCAAGTCCCTATGTCTATATATCAGTTTTTTATCCATGACCCTCTTTATTTACTAGAACCGTATTGCTGACCATAGTTCAAATACCTTCCAGGTCTCATTTATGAGCATTATTGCTATATTCCTCTATTCGTAGGATCTCATTTCTCAAACCAAACCATTTACTCAAATCTCTGCCCCTCCCACATGTCCCAGCTCCCCTGCTGTAGCGCTCTTACCAAGTAGTAGAAAGTGGCTGTTGTTGCCTGTTCTCCTACTCCATCTGGACTCAAGGTGTATCTGACGCTGACGTTATGGACTTGCCCACAGCTCAGCTCCTCTGATAAACCCTGAATCTCAAGAAAGCTTCCGGTCTCAGAGTAGAACCGCAGGACAAAGTACTGAGCAGTGGGGTAGTCAGGACCCTCCCACTCTGTGTAGTAGCACTGAGTTGGGTTCTTGTAATTAGCCTGTTGGATCAAGAGAAAAAAAAAAAATCACTCTTATTCAGGCAGTAACTGACCCTTTAAATTACACTGAGACAGGCAGCACTTTTTACTGAAAATCCAGCAAACAATTTTTAGGGTTCATGTAATAACAGCTGCAAAGGCTCTTTCTGATCTTGTAACCCATAGCAACCAAGTAAATATAAATAAAATAATACTAAATAAATAATACTAAGTGTGACGACACACGGAGCTACTTGCCACGGCTACTAAACTCCATAGACAATACGGAGAATTGCCTCTGCTAAAATACAAGATAAAAAAGCCAAAACCAAACACTAAAATCCCAAACTAAAACCAAACAAAAATGAAACAAAAAATTACACAATCTGAAAAAAACCCCAAAAAACACGACAACACAACACACAACAAAATCAATCACGAAAGAGCCACAAACTAAAAGCACATGTGCATGTATTTTCCCCACAAGCAAGCACATAAGTGTTTAATTACAAAAGCCTGTGATCTGCCAAACAAAAATAGAATCATAAAAACAAAGTTTGGAATTGGTGTTGCCAGAAAGACTCGGAAACCTGTATTGAGAGCCCAGCTGGTAGCCATAAGGCCCATACTCACCACTACAGTAAAGTTCTCCTGTACAAAGCCAGATGTGTCTATAGCATACTCTGCTTTCCCTTCCGCATCAGTCAGCGCCGTGCCTAGTGTTTCTCCTCCCAACTCCACCTCTACTTCTTCATTAGCCATGGGATTGCCATATTCATCTGTCAGGATCATCTAAAGCAGAAACTGTTCATTAGCTCTTATCATATAGAACTTCCCACTCATTCTATACAGTGCTTTGTGCCTAACACTTGGTTGTACCCAACTTCACATCAGGCCCAGATCCCCTGTACATCTTGGCCCTCCAAACCCATCTGGTTGGCAGTCTTAGGGTTTCTCTGGACTCTACTAAACAGTAAGGGTAGCCATCACCTGGGAATGGGGTGGGGTTAGATTCATAATCAATTGTACAAATGGGTTATCTAACAGATCCCATGAGAAGAAAGATGCAGCAGAATGGGTTGGGTAGGTGCTTGAGAATGCTACATCATTTCATTTACACCCCCATCCAAAGGCTGAATGTTTTTTAAAGAGCAACTGGGTTAGCGCGTGAAAGTACAAAGACAGCACCTTAGCGAGATAAGGGATCCCACGTTTGTAAAATCCATTCATAGTGTCGGTGTCAAATACAAGAGTTGCAAGTTGGCTGGTGATCATGATGGAGAACTGCTGAGTGACTTGAACCCCTGCCGGAGAGAAAAGGCTTAGATTTAACTATATTGCTTCTTCCTCTTGCAAATCCAAAAACTGTTTGGCCTGAACTAGAGGAGACATGTGTGGCCCTCACAGCCACAGTGCGTTCAAAGGGAGGAGCACCTGGCCAATTACATTGGTGTTTTCAAACAAACAATTGCCACCTTAATTTAAAACCAGACACCTGGAAACCGCCCCCCCCCCCCCCATGCTGCAGGCTGTATATTAAGCATATAAGAAACTGTATTTGCTGCAGATAATAAAAGTGGGAATCATTCCAGCATGTGAATAACTAAATTTGCAGGAGGTTTAAACAATTTAAACCTCAGGAAAGCTACTGTGCTCTAACACTTCATAAATGAGTTGAGAAGATGGACTTTCCTACTTAATAAAACCCAAGATGATCCTAATAAGTAAGAGCCCTTCTTGCATTTTACGGTCTCAGCCACAGAATCTTCTGTACCTGTGCCATCTTCTTCCACAGTGAGATCTACTTCTAGGCTCATCTGAAACCCCGACTGACCCAGTTGGAAAGGCAGAAGGTCAATAACACCATAGAAAGCTCCGTCTGGGTCCAGCTGTGAGAAAAGGAAAAAAATATCCGATTTTTGATTGTTACACAAATAGACTGCAGCCTGCCCCGGGACCCTGGGATTGGTAGATCTGCAGCCAAAGAATGATGGCTTTGCTGAGGATGAGTTGTACATCAGCAGATGGACCTTCCATTCCTTACTGACAGTGTAAGCCTTATACCAGTGATCCCCAAGCAGTGGCTCGTGAGGAACAAGTTCCTCACCAACACCCTGGACGTTGCTCCCAGTGGCCTTAAAGAAAACCAAGGTGTACCACCAAAGAGAACCTCTTGTTGGCTGCCAGTCCACATAGGGGCTACCAAATAGCCAATCACAGCCCATATTTGACACCCCCAGGCACTTTTTATGCTTGTGTTGCTCCCCAACTTTACATTGGAATGAAGCTCACTGGTAAAAAGGTCAGGGAATTCCTGCCTTAAACTATGCCATAAAGGACACTTACGTCTTTAATAACATTAGTGCAGACATCCCTGTTGCCCTTGAAACAGTTTCCTTTCCGGCCGTAATAGAAAGTTGCTTCTCTGCAGCATTTCATTGTGACGAAGCCTGGCACCGGCTGCCCATAGGTGTATCTGAGAGGGGAGACAAGAATCCCATGCTTGGGTTTGGATACCATTGCACAAAGGGCTAGATCCTATGGCTCTACTGATTTCTATATAAAAGTCTATGCAGTGTTAGGGGCAGATTCCCAACACTTGCTTCAATACATGGCTATACTAATGTTAGTGCAATCTGCATAGTATTTACACTAGCCCTCACTTCTGCTGCTTTGAGCCCCTGGAGGGGGTGCATCGATGTGTAAGTCCAGTCGTTACAATATTATATACTTACATCGCTGAGGCATTGAGTATCAGAACGTTATCCAATATAGATATAATGCTAGGAGGATCCGCAGTGACACTGAACCTGGGCAGTACTGAAACACAGGAACCCAACATGAAATACACAGCTACAAGTACTATACTAGATTAGGCAAAGCAGATAGATACCGGAGATCACCAATGCTAAACCGGAGGCTTTGGGCCTACTTGAACCTCCCCTAACTACTTCTGGCACTTTAGAAAATGCAGTTTCAACCTTTAAACCCCGGTATATAGTTACAATGAGATTTACAACAGCCACTAATGAATTAGAGAGAGACTTACTAAGAATCACTGGTTTCCAGGTGCAACCACTCATGCTGCCAGTCAGTGCCAGATTTCACCTGCTCTAATTGGTTCCAGCAAGGGCTGTGATGTTCAATGCACTAGTGGCACAGCATGGTTGGTTTGTTTGCGGCAGGAACATGTTAAGCTGAGGGAGCACCTTACGGATTTGAATGTCGGTCCCTGCCTGACCCGACTCACTATACACAGTCATTTATATACCTGGGCCTGACCACTGATGTCTCTGCAGGGGGTGGGGTAGGATATCATTTATAAATCAAAGCAGAATGTGCTTCTGACCATCACCAGAGGGAGAGGCCTGCCATCTGACTACCATAGATGTAGGATTGGTCTGACCATGGAAGGGTCCGGTTTCAAAATAAAATCAAAAGCCTATTCTGTGGCACAGGAATATTTATATAAATTATATAGAGATTACTGTATTCATCTACTGTAAAGCCCTCTCTGACAGGCTGGCCGGAGGCTCGCTCAGCCGTGATGATATAGAATCCTGGGGCTGCATCGCTGATCAAAGAGAATTCCAGTTGCACCACGCCACCCACTGATTCCTGGTTCTGCCACTGGGCTATGCGGCTCCCTAATGGGTCCTGTAAAGGAGACGGGGACAATTAATTATGGTTTGATACAAGGAAAGACAGAGGAACTTGGGAGTCCCTAACCCTCCCCCCCACCCCCAAACATGCCCTGTAGGAGGGTGAAAGTATAGTATAGTGTATATGTATATATTGTAAGTATATATTGTAAGTAAGTAACAGGTTGGCCAACTTAGGGTTCCATTGTATCAGTGCGAGACAGACAGACAAGCTAGAGGGGGCACTGTGAAGTAGAAAGTGACAGTTTCCAGGTGGGAACCCTCTCACTTAGAGCTCCATCCGTTCTTTACTTGGCCCATCACCCAGTGCTACAGAAGGAGAGTAGAGACCGTAATATACACACTACCATCAACCTCCATGTTACAGGGGTAAGTAGGTGGGGTATGAGTGCCCCCCCTTTGTGTCTTAGGGTCACTAATTTTGCCCCTGTGAATATGCACAGCATAGAGTAGGGGTCCTCAACCTTTTATATGCGTGACCTACATTCAAATATAAAAAAGAGTTGGGGAGCAACACATGCTGGGGGTGCCAAATAAGGGCCGCGATTGGCTATTTGGTAGCTCCTATGTGGACTGGCAGTCTACAGGGGGCTCTGTTTGGTAGTACAGCTGGTTTGTTTGCAACCAACACTTGCCCCCCAAGTCAGGAATTCATAAATGAGCCCCTGCTTTGAGTCCATTGGGAGCAACACCCAAGGGGTTGGGGAGGAACATGTTGCCCCCGAGTCACTGGTTGGGAGTCACTGGCTAAGTTTGCTAAACCTCACATATTGGTTCCTGCACCAGTAGAGATGGTATATTTAATATTCTGTTACAAAACCATCACTGGAAGCCATAGAACAGTTACTTGGCAAATAATATAAGGAATTAATTCCAAGACATGGGGACAACATGGAAACTTAATGCAGCAAAGACCATGTTCCCATTGAGCTGCCCATAAGTACATAACTATACCGTGCCAATTTAACCCCCGTCTCAGCATTCCTTATTGTGGGGCCCCGTTACATATAGAGGCAGGAGCCCAATAGCCTGTAGGTGGCAGTATTGCAGGGCATCGGGGTCCATCTGCTCCTTACCTCTAAATATACTGCCGGGTACTGCAAGAGACAAGAACAGCCATTAGTTTCAGTCCCTACTGTAAATGTGCTGCTGCACCGACATATCCCTCGGCCTTTGCACCCCGCTAGGCCCCCCACTCTTCACCTTCCCAGTACAAGATGCAGATCTGTACAGCAGAGAAGTGGTTAATAAGCTAATGGAACGGCGCCGCTGGAATTAAAAATGGGAGTAAAATGTCTATGAGAACTCATGGCAGGAACCCCTAGAAATGCTTCCTGGTGATAACGCAACCAAACTCAAATAAGGGGGACAGAACCCCAAAATGAATTGTTGCCCAACAAATGAAGATGAGATTTAATTCTAAGCAACTTCCCAATACGCAGGCATTCCCCCCTTCCCAATACGCAGGCATTCCCCCCTTCCCAATACGCAGGCATTCCCCCCTTCCCAATACGCAGGCATTCCCCCCCTTCCCAATGCGCAGGCATTTATTTCTAAATGTCATTGCGAGCAGGGTTTGTGCCATTCTGTTCTCTGCACTGCTGCTCCTGACCTTTCAAACAATATATTCAGTATTCACAGGGCACACAGGAGGTTCATTTGTGTGCATTCTGCCAATAAAAAAAATGAGATAGAATATAGCCAGGAAACTTAGTCTAACAATCCCTTTATTTGGGATAGGAGCAGAGAACCTATAACTAAAACTGCCATAATAAAATACCTTCCTGTATATGTTATAGCTACTTCTCAAGAAAGTGACATTTGGCGGTGGCAGCAGCAGGACGTACCTTGTTGGATACTGGCAGCAGCATGGTATTTAGGGAAATCAGGCGAAATCGGACTAGAAGGGAAGATTGTATAAAAAGATCCAGTCAGTGCACGGATTTCTGGCTATTATACCCAGCATATTCGCCTGTCACATCACAGCAGGAGACAGGATTTACAAGAAGGGAATGGAGCAAGATAGCAGCTCCCAGTAGGTATCAGAATAGCACTCAATAGTAAGAAATCCAAGTCCGGCTTGGGACTCCTCCAGTTACATGGGAGTAGGAGAAACAATAGGTTAGCTGAAAGCAGTTCTAATGTGTAGCGCTGGCTGAAAGCTCAGACTCAGGCACAAGGCACTGAGATGGCGCCTACACACCAATATTACAGCTACAAATACATTTGTTGGTACAAGAATAAAAGGTTAAATGGCAGAGGGAATTATTTGCTGTGTAACAGTGTCATTTAGGAATTAAAAGTACCCCATAAATATTATGGCAGTGTCCATATGGCACCTCTGGCTGCAGTTCCCACCAGTGATGCTTATTATAAAAGCCTTTTTGGCACAGACTGCCCAAACTTTACCCAGAGCTGTCCAATCACATTCTTCTAGTGTAAGGGTGCTGAATGAAGATTATTCTCCATTTTCCTTTTACTTACCCTTCTGCCCGGGCTTGTACACCGGTTTGTCTGTTTGGATGAGGAAAATGGTTTCCGTTGGGGCAATAACCACTGCCTTGCGATCCTTAACGGCTTCATCCCCTCCAGAGACAGAGAGGGTCACAAAGTCAGGGGCAGTTTTGGTCACTGTTGGGACCTCGGGAGAACAAAGGCAGGTGATGAATCAAAACCTACAGAGCAGTTGTGTGGGGGGAAATCACCCCCTGTTGGTATAAAAGGGGACTAGTAGCTGAGGGATCCTATGGGAGAATTGCTTTATCCAATATGGATCATCCTCTAGGAACCATCTCTGGTATCAATTGTGGGTCAAGATCAGCAAGTGCTAAGCCAGTTACAGCCTATGCAAGGGTTAAACTTGCCCTTTAATATCTGAACTTATCCCTAACCCAGAGGCTTGATGGTTGAGCGCAGTGTGAGGGTGGCAGGATTGCCCCAGGCTGGGGGCTTTTCTGCTTGGGAGCCCCAGGTTACCATAGTGTAGAACATCACCAATTTGCTAGTATTTGATTGGGTCACTTCAGTCCACTGTTCCATTATTTCATTGTTAGGTTTGGACCAAGCCTGGAAACCGGTTGAGGTTCTATGGCACGTAACCCAACCAGGGCATATACATCTCATTGTTTTACCACATGTTCTCCCAAATCCTGAGCAAACATACAGGGGGCTCACTCCTTAGCAGAGCTGGGTACATCTGATGGGATCATGTAGGGCGGCTTTATTGGCTCCCAGCCATTCCCTCTCAGTGTGCCCCTCTGTAAGGCACAGGGATCAGTCTGTACCAGAAATGGCTTTATCATAATCAGATTAACCCCAATAAATTACTCACCATGAACTCATTGCATCTGAAGTAACTCGGGGGCTGTACTTTCTCTGCAAAGATGGTGATGTTAACCCTTTGGTGCTCCAAGGTAACGCTGAGGGCGACAGATTGCTCATAGCCAAGGAGGGTAACGCAGGCCCTCTGGGTCTCTCCACTCTTTAAAAGAGCCGGGATGGTCAAGGCGTATTGTCTGCAAAACGCAAAGTCTGTGTTAATAAACTGCAAAGCGTTACAATTCAATAAATTAACTTTCTCTGTTTGGGAAGTCTAGATCTCATATGAAAAGGTCACTAAAATATAATACATTTCTATAGAACTGCACTTAGTACAGGGGTAGCCCTTGTGGTATCTCTCTGTACAGGCTATGGGCAAACTTAGGGGGCTGTTCCTGCTGAATTGTGCTTAGTACAGGGGAATCCCTATGTGCCATAGTTTTATGGTATCTCTCTGTACAGGCTATGAGCAAACTTAGGGGGCTGTTCCTGCTGAATTGTGCTTAGTACAGAGGAATCCCTATGCTGCCATAGCTTTATGGTATCTCTCTGTACAGGCTATGAGCAAACTTAGGGGGCTGTTCCTGCTGAATTGTGCTTAGTACAGGGGAATCCCTATGTGCCATAGTTTTATGGTATCTCTCTGTACAGGCTATGAGCAAACTTAGGGGGCTGTTCCTGCTGAATTGTGCTTAGTACAGGGGAATCCCTATGTGCCATAGTTTTATGGTATCTCTCTGTACAGGCTATGAGCAAACTTAGGGGGCTGCTTAATTGTGCTTAGTACTGGGAATCCCTATGTGCCATAGTTTTATGGTATCTCTCTGTACAGGCTATGAGCAACTTAGGGGGCTGTTGTTCCCTGTTGTCACTGAGGAATTGTGCTTAGTACAGGGGAATAGTTTTATGGTATCTCTCTGTACAGGCTATGAGCAAACTTAGGGGGTGCTTAGTACATCATTATGCTGTCATAGTTTTATGGTATCTCTCTGTACAGGCTATGAGCAAACTTAGGGGGCTGTTCCTGCTGAAGGACAGAACAGAAAGGGACAAACACTACTTTCAATAGCATTTACTGTTCAGTTACACATAGTTAGAAACACAGCGAGACTGAGGAATGAATGGATATTGGAAAGTTGCTTTCCAATTACATTTTCATATTCAACAATTTTTTGTGGGGTCTACGTACCCTTTAAAGGGGTTGCTCACCTTAACTCTTAGTATGATGTAGACATTGATATTCTAAGACAATTTGCAATTGAGCTTCATTTTTTATAGTTTTTCAGTTATTTAGCTTTTTAAAGTTTAGCAGCTCTCCAGTTTGGAACTTTAGCAGCTATCTGGTTGCTAGGGTCTTGTTTACACTAGCAACCAGGCAGTGGTGTGAATGAGAGACTGGAATATAAATAGGAGAGGGACTAAACAGAAAGATAAAGAATAAAAATTAACAATAAAAATGTAATTGCAGTTTTTGGCTAGCGGGGTCATGAGAGATCTGGAAAAATATAGGCAAATAATTAAAATTATAAAAAATAATGAAGACCAAATGCAAAGTTGCTAGGAAAAGTAATTAACTTACTAAAAGGTGAACCACCCCTTTAAGATCAATAAATGAAGTTAAATAAAGATAAAACCCAATAACTTACAGTTTGGCTGCCCCTCCAGCGACGAGCCCCAGGAAACCGACACACAGGAGGAACTTATTGGGGCTCATTCCAACGCCCGTTTCTGTTCTGACCCAGATCTGCTGACAAACAGGAGCAGCAAAGATACTGAGCAGCGAGGTCCAACCTGCCCTGTACTGAGTCACACTCCCCGGGCTGAGTGCCAGCCGTCACGGTGCATTGGTACAACCCATGTGGAACCCACGGTCACTGGCAGTCTGGCAGCAGCAGGACCGAGGCGTCACGCAGTGATTGGTGGTTGGAAAAACAGGACACATAATAGACTCGAGAGAACGCTAACTACCCCAATGGGAAATTATTTCTGTTATAAAGGGGATATATACCCAAAAATGTGTTTTGGCGCTCTAAGCATTTTTGCAATTTACATTCATTTTCTGTGGTTAGCAGTTTTAGACTGCCAGTAACAAGGCTGTGGACTCAACTGAGAGTCAGCACCATAAGGGTTAACCAATTAGAAGCAGCGCATAGACAAGGCACAAACAGTGAGGGTCACCGACTCTCTGACCTCGAGAGACAAGGAGCCCAAAGCTGGGCATCAAACTGCCATTATCTCAGAAACTACTGAAAATAGAAAATAAATGTTTAAATGCTTAAGTGCAACCTTTAGAATGCCCTATTCTTAGCAACTTTTCCATTGGTCTTATAACATTATAAGGAATGGCCCTCCTCTGCTTATTTTCAGCTTGCACTTACCCCAACAGGCAAAATTCTATTAGTCTGTGAGAATACAATATTATTACTTATCTTTATATTCAGGCCTCTCCTGAGGGGCTCTGCTGTGAGCCATAGCTACCGGAGGCAGCAAAAAGCAATAAGAAATTGGAATTTTCAATTTTTAAACCCAAAATTAGTCTGTGCTATTGTAGCGAAGGCAATTGCGCATTCAGCACTAGTGAGGTGGCCCCCCTGGACCTCATCCAGTGGAAGAAAATGTAAGCGAGGGGCAGCGTTGGTATCGCAGGAGCCGCCTCAGGGCAGCTCCATGTCCAGAAACACCCCTGCATCTCCTATTCATCTCCAGTTATTGTTACTTTTTATTCCTTATCTATTCAGTCACATATTCATATTTCAGTCGCTCATTTAAACTACTGCCTGGTTGCTAAGGTAAAATTCCAAACTGGAGAGCTGTTAATCATTCAAAAACCGCAAATAAAAAATGAAAACCAACTGCAAATTGTCTCAGAATATCACAAGTACATCACAGTACACTACTACAGTGGGCGCTAGAACCACCATGTTGGGGTCTCCCTACTCTCTAGACATTAGCCCACCCAATATGAGGACTGCAAGTACTTTAGACTAAGCTCTCCCAAACCTACTTATAAACTATAACTCCCAGAATCCTCTGTCAGTTTTAGCTCATGAGGCCTCCCACTTTATTATCCCACTCTGTGCCACCCACCCAGACACTCCAGCAGCTCAAACACAGGCCCCACCATTAGACTTACTGTTAGTGAAGCTCAGTCCCGGGCCTTTGCCTCATACTCATGGGATAGGCTTATAGGTTTTGCCACTCCTTCCCTTCAACTGCCACCAATGAGCCTCACTTGGTTTAGCACTGATTAGTGATTGCTTCCGAGGCTCCCATGATAAAATCCAGTGCAGTCTGCAGCATATAGGGGCCATGATTTATCTGCAGTCGTAAGCACCTGTGAGCAAATGTGCCCCACCCTGCAGAATGAATAAGCTATGGGTGCCCTCTCTTAAAGGGGAAATTCACCCTCTAAATAAAGTTTCTTAGAATGTAGATGAGCGATGGGTAATATTTCAGGGGCCCCCGACTACTTAGGGAACAGTTCCAAAGCAGCGAGTAACGGGTTTAGCCAAACTTCATCCAATCTGCCAATGGGCCACACCCAGAGCCAACTTTAAAGGGGTGGTTCATATTTAAGTTAACTTTTTGTGTTGTAGTGTTTCAACTGGTCTTCATTTTTTCTTTCTTATAGTATCTGAATATTCTTCTAACTCTTTCCGACTTTCAAATGGGGGTCACTGACCCCGGCAACCAAAAACTATTCCTCTATGAGGCTCCAGTTTTATTGTTATTTTTACTCTTTATTCCTTTTCATTTAGTCCCTCCTCTATTTATATTTCTTTCTATCCGCTGCCTGGATGCTAGGTTAAATTGGACCCTAGCAACCAGATAGCTGCTGTGAACACAAAGCAAAATAATGAAAAACCTGCAAGTAATTAAAAAATAAAGACCAATTACAAATGGTCCGAGAATAGCGCTCTCTGCGTCAGCCTGTGGGTCGGGACCCCTTTGGGGGTCGCCTAAGACCATTGGAAAACACATATTTCCGAAGGACTTGGGAATAATCTTATGGTTGGGGGTCACCACAACATGAGGAACTGTATCAGGGTCGCAGCATTAGGGAGGCTGGGAACCACTGCTCTACGTCATTCTAAAAGTTAATCTAAAGTTGAACTGCCCTTTTTAAGGTTTTCACAAATGGCCGGAGCGGATCAGTATCACCCAAGTGACGTGGGGCAAGTTCAGGCCCCGGATATGTGGGAAGGTTTAAACACTTTTGGGTCTCCCTGCCACCTATAGGGCACATCTGCACTGGGGACTGGGTGGGCCGGAGATTCTGACAGGTGTTTCACTTTCTCCCCAGCCCCTCATTAGTCCATTATATCACTTTCCCCTTTGTGCAATGTAAAGCTCCTGGGGGTAAGTGCCCAACAACCAACTCCTATATACAGGGCAGCGACATTGGCACTAAATCCTATTAGTACTGTTGTTTGTAATGTTGCTCAGTAGGGGGCGCACGGGTCCAGCACTTGGATTTATTCCACTTGCCCCTGACTCCTGAGCTGTGTGGAAAGTATAAAATGTAAATACATTCGTACCTGGGCTGTAACTCATGGCAACCAATCAGTCGATTGCTTTCAACCTGCAGCTGGCTGGAAAAATCTTATCTCTGATTGGTTGCCATTGGTAACTGCCAAGGTGCAGATATGCTGTGTGTTTATAGTGTGAAATTAATGTTCCCTACATAACACATGCTATGGGCTGATGCTGTACTGTCTGTGAGAAGCAATATGGCAGCTCCCACACATAAATACAAAGAGAAGCCATGTTGTGTAGCTTGTGAGACTTTATTCCGGATCTGGAGAGAATTATAAGACCAAAGTGACGAGCCAGTTATTCCAGTAAGATCCAGTTCTCTCTGGATCAGGCGTTTTGGGGGGTCCTTACTCGGTACTGATGCATATATACAGTACAGTACTCATGGAACCAGAGGGGACAAGGGCAGGGAAGCTCAGAAATTGTTTTCAAATAAAATAATAAGAATAAATAGTTTGTGGCTTCACATAATTTGGGAAAAATCACTACAAAATGATCCTAATCTGATTTGTGAGAGAATGTGAAGTGCCAGACATAGGAAACACTTGAGTAAATGTGGTTTGTGACCACACCCATTACGCCCCAGTTACTCACTGACCCCGCCTCTTGCTCCCCTCAAACTATGGGGTATAAATGTGGGAGATTCTGACAGAAACTTCGTTATATATTTTGAAAGGAAATTGTAACCAACGGATAATTTATAGCCTTATAGGAAGCTATTCCGTCACAGATCCCCTGACAGGAATGAGGAGCTAAAATGGAGGCTATAACTGTAACAGGAAGTAGTGTGGGAGTGTAGGCCTCTGTCCAGCCATTGGCTGATGGAACCCAGCAGTGTGTGTGCCCTTGGTTTGTGTGTGAGCACAGGGCCTCATACCAGCCAGAGGGACTGGGAACTGGATATGGAATAGTTACATATTGGGATTACCCACTGGCACATACTTCTAGAAATATACTTTTGATATATTTTATAAAGAGACCTGCCATAGATTTTCAGCCTTTCATATGTAGCTCTGTGAAGAGTAGGGTTGCCGCCTTTATGTTCCCCTAATACTGGCTGGAAAATGGGTGGATGGGGCTGGAAAACGGTTGCGATGGGCGGGGAATAGGGTGAGCAATGGTGGGCCCAGTGTCAGACTGGGGTGCCAGGGGCCCACCGGGGCTGCCGCCTAGGAGCCCCCACCCTAGTCCACACACCACTTACTGTACCCCCCCCTCACAGTTCCAGACAGGGAGAGGGGGGAAGCACAGGTGGGTGGACTAGGAGGAGCAGGCCAGTGGGGGCCTCAGTTGGGGTACAGTAGGTGTGGGCTGGCGGGGGACATCATTCTGTTGTGAGACAGTATATTTATTTACTAATAAGTGCATTTCCCAAGATAGGAGAAGCAGACTGTACTTGTTGGTGCCCCAGTCACACCCGTCTCTGGGTTTATAGTCCCAAACTGTGATTGTAACAGCCAGAAATAAACCCCCTTGTTGGGCTTGGGCCTAGGTGTATCGGAGAGAGCCCCCAGATGCCTATTCCCAAATCTGCAATGTTAGATAACCCAAATAGCATATATACACACCCCCTAGTGGTTGGGGGAATCCCAGATGGGCTGGGGTCATATTTTCAGATTCACAAGGGCTATACACGTCATTTCATGGACTATTCCAAGATCATGGAATTCCCTACAGGCTTTTTGCCTTATGGTTAAACAGGACTACAAAGTGTGCAGAAGTCAGCGTTCCTGAGCAATATTCACTGGACAAGTCTTCTCAGGAGATGCTTCTTGTGATTGGTTACCTCTTACTAGAACTGAAGTGGGAGTTAACCCATTGTGTTGTGCAGGAAGCAATCAATATTCCACTACCTGCCCCCCCCCATGAGGCGACATAGAAACTCTCCAACCCACGTTCCAAGCTTGAGCTCATTCAGAACAAACTCCAGAGTTGGCTCCAATGCAAAATAGGCCCAACTGAATAAAACAAAACACTCTGTAGTGGGATTCTCTCATGTAGAACTGTAACACTCTACAGAGCAAGTTATAGAGATGTTATTAATGAGAAGAGGTGTGTGCCAGCCCCAGTCTGTGTGATGCCCATTTCCATACCCACCGCAGTCGTTTATTTAATGCCAGCACCACATTTTGGCAGTTTGAAGCCCATTCCAGCTGTCAGTTCAAGCTCTATTTACTGCTTGCAGAGCATTTCAATGGGTTTTTCAGTCCTGCATTGTGGCTATCAGGGGGGCAGAGGGGGTACAACTGTACTGGGCCCCATGAAATCTTCTTTCTTAGGGGGGCCCGGTTGCATAAAGTTACGCATAACGTTACGTTGAAACTAACAACTTACGTAACTTCCGCAAAAACTGCTTAGAAAGCTACGTAACTTGCCTAGGACTTAAGTAACTTGGGTTTTACTGAAGGTAAATCCCACTGCCCCAATGAACTTATTAGCTCATAAATTACTCATTTTAACTCTTTATATGAGCTGCTTATTATAGAGTCACATCGGCTGTTTGTATTGGGATCTATTTACTGACTGATATGAGCGGCTCCTACATGAACTTTCCAGCAGGGGAATGACTGGTTATTATAGAGTCACATCAGCTGTTTGTATTGGGATTTATTTACTGAATGATATGAGCGGCTCCTACATGAACTTTCCAGCAGGGGAATGACTGGTTATTATAGAGTCACATCAGCTGTTTGTATTGGGATCTATTTACTGAATGATATGAGCGGCTCCTACATGAACTTTCCAGCAGGGGAATGACTGGTTATTATAGAGTCACATCAGCTGTTTGTATTGGGATCTATTTACTGAATGATATGAGCGGCTCCTACATGAACTTTCCAGCAGGGGAATGACTGGTTATTATAGAGTCACATCAGCTGTTTGTATTGGGATCTATTTACTGAATGATATGAGCGGCTCCTACATGAACTTTCCAGCAGGGGAATGACTGGTTATTATAGAGTCACATCAGCTGTTTGTATTGGGATCTATTTACTGAATGATATGAGCGGCTCCTACATGAACTTTCCAGCAGGGGAATGACTGGTTATTATAGAGTCACATCAGCTGTTTGTATTGGGATCTATTTACTGAATGATATGAGCGGCTCCTACATGAACTTTCCAGCAGGGGAATGACCGGTTATTATAGAGTCACATCAGCTGTTTGTATTGGGATCTATTTACTGAATGATATGAGCGGCTCCTACATGAACTTTCCAGCAGGGGAATGACTGCTTATTATAGAGTCACATCAGCTGTTTGTATTGGGATCTATTTACTGAATGATATGAGCGGCTCCTACATGAACTTTCCAGCAGGGGAATGACCGGTTATTATAGAGTCACATCAGCTGTTTGTATTGGGATCTATTTACTGAATGATATGAGCGGCTCCTACATGAACTTTCCAGCAGGGGAATGACTGCTTATTATAGAGTCACACCAGCTGTTTATATTGCACACACAAGGGGCGTGGCCAGTATGTTGGTACTGTGCGCTTGTGTCCATGGGGGGCCCCATATGAATAACTTGTGCGGGGCCCCACAGTTTCTGGTGGCGGCCCTTATGGTTATGTACAGATCTCTTGTATCAGTAGTTTTTAGTGGGAAAACCCAAGAAAAAAACTGTAACCCAGAATAAAAAGCTGATTAAAAGGAAAACTCAGTGGCTTTTGCCCAAAATAATTGTTTCATTATTGTTTATTTCATGCATTGGAGAGCAGAACATTCTACACAGAGACATGTGAAGCAAAGAAGCCTGTAGAAAGCAGGTAGCAGTCTGAGATACAAATTATGGAGCTACAAATACCCATAGTAGCCTTGGAACAGCACTGATAGAGATACAAATTATGGAGCTACATATACCCATAGTAGCCTTGGAACAGCACTGATAGAGATACAAATTATGGAGCTACATATACCCATAGTAGCCTTGGAACAGCACTGATAGAGATACAAATTATGGAGCTACATATACCCATAGTAGCCTTGGAACAGCACTGATAGAGATACAAATTATGGAGCTACATATACCCATAGTAGCCTTGGAACAGCACTGATAGAGATACAAATCATGGAGCTACATATACCCATAGTAGCCTTGGAACAGCACTGATAGAGATACAAATCATGGAGCTACATATACCCATAGTAGCCTTGGAAGGAAACCCAAGCCTGGAACCTGATAGAGATACAAATCATGGAGCTACATATACCCATAGTAGCCTTGGAACAGCACTGATAGAGATACAAATCATGGAGCTACATATACCCATAGTAGCCTTGGAACAGCACTGATAGAGATACAAATTATGGAGCTACAAATACCCATAGTAGCCTTGGAACAGCACTGATAGCGATACACATTATGGAGCTACAAATACCCATAGTAGCCTTGGAACAGCACTGATAGAGATACAAATTATGGAGCTACATATACCCATAGTAGCCTTGGAACAGCACTGATAGAGATACAAATTATGGAGCCCCATATCCAAAAAAACCCCAAGTTCCCAGCATTCTGTATAACAGGTCCCATACCTGTATATACTTATGGAGATCCAAATTACGGAATGACCCCTTATCCAAAAAAAACCAGCTCCCCAGCATTCTGTATAACAGGTCCCATACCTGTATATACTTATGGAGATCCAAATTACGGAAAGACCCTTTTATCCAAAAAACCCGGCTCCCCAGCATTTTGTATAACAGGTCCCATGCCTGTATATACTTATGGAGATCCAAATTATGGAAAGACCCTTTTATCCAAAAAACTCGGCTCTCCAGCATTTTGTATAACAGGTCCCATACCTGTATATACTTATGGAGATCCAAATTATGGAAAGACCCCTTATCCAAAAAAACCCGGCTCCCCAGCATTCTGTATAACAGGTCCCATACCTGTATATACTTATGGAGATCCAAATTATGGAATGACCCCTTATCCAAAAAACCCCAGCTCCCCAGCATTCTGTATAACAGGTCCCATACATGTATATACTTATGGAGATCCAAATTACGGAATGACCCCTTATCCAAAAACCCCCAGCTCCCCAGCATTCTGTATAACAGGTCCCATACCTGTATATACTTATGGAGATCCAAATTACGGAAAGACCCTTTTATCCAAAAACCCCGGCTCCCCAGCATTCTGTATAACAGGTCCCATGCCTGTATATACTTATGGAGATCCAAATTATGGAAAGACCCCTTATCCAAAAAAACCCGGCCCCCCAGCATTCTGTATAACAGGTCCCATGCCTGTATCTGTAATCTGATTATTAACCAAGTCGCCAAGACAAAAATGTCGCTGATACAAAAAATGCCCGTTGACTTTAATGCATTTGGAATGAGAAATGGGACAGATTTGCTCATCACTAATGAAAATGTCTTCTTTCTACTGACTGTGGGAAATGTAACCCTGTGTGTATGGTTAAACTGCATCTCCCCACATCCCCCCGCAGCCGTAAGAGTGATGGCGTGTGCCATTTCAACTGTATTACCCCCCCCCCCCCCATACACTTATGTACTGTCTGAACTGAGCAACACTCTAGCCAATGGGCTGATGGGGATTCAGGCTGTGCTGCCATGGCAATGGGCACTGTCATTAACTGAAAGTTCCAGTATCAGAGTTTAAACTTTATCCCTAAATCTCTAACTTACTGCAAGTTTTATGTTTTACTGGTGAATTTAAACATTTGCGCTACAGTTTCTCCCCATATTCTCCCGCTTTATTACTTGTATTCTCTCCTTCCGTGTGATTATATAACATTACACATCATTACAGCATGAATTATTTACTCTGTTAAACAGACTCTTGGCTTAGTGTATCTCTGCCACTGGGATACTAACTAGTGGGTTTGTGTTCTGCTACCATGGCAACAGGAACTGCACTGTGATCCACAGCAACAAGAAAGGCATTGTGATGTCATCATTATCTAAGCTGACTAAGTGACGTCTCTGCTAGTTTAGTGACACTTGCTTGTTAGTCACTGAGGAGCCGACACTGTCCCTCTTCAGTGCTAATAACCATTTTATTGTACAATCTATTTTTAATATTTGTAAGTAAATAATTACTTTTATTATGTAATAACATATATATTTAAACCTGATATTTTATACTATATGGTTCATATTGATAAAACCTGGGGGGCCAAATATAATATAGCAATAGTATTCAGCGGGGGGGGCTAATATATTCCCCTTCCCTCGTAATATGTTTTCTTGTACTTTGGTTCAAAATCCCAGACTTTTCTAGGGGGCACATTTACTTACCCACGAACGGGCCGAATGCATCCGATTGCGTTTTTTTCGTAATGATCGGTATTTTGCGATTTTTCGGAAAATTGTCGCGACTTTTTCGTAGCCATTCCGAAAGTTGCGCAAAATGTTGCGATTTTTTCGTAGCGTTAAAACTTGCGCGAAAAGTCGCGACTTTTTCGCAGCTTTTGCGCCGAGTACGAAAGATTCGGATTCATTCAAGCTTCAGTATGGTGACTTTTCTTGGGCCAGGTTGGAGCTGCAGAGTGCCATTGAGTCCTATGGGAGACTTTCCTTGGGCCGGGTTGGAGCTGCAGAGTGCCATTGAGCCCTATGGGAGACTTTCCTTGGGCCGGGTTGGAGCTGCAGAGTGCCATTGAGCCCTATGAGAGACTTTCCTTGGGCCGGGTTGGAGCTGCAGAGTGCCATTGAGCCCTATGGGAGACTTTCCTTGGGCCGGGTTGGAGCTGCAGGGTGCCATTGAGTCCTATGGGAGGCTTCCAAAATCATGCTAAGTCTGAAAGTTTCGCCCGCCGCTTACGGGCGCTCAATACGAAAAAGTCGCGACAAGATACGAGCGAATCGTAATGGCTACGAAAAACTCGCGTTTCTTCACGCAAGTCGTAATGGTTACGAAAAAGTCGCGACAATTTCTGAAAAGTTGTAAAGGCAACGAAAAAAATCGCAAAAAATACGAAAAAGTCGCAAAATGTTCGTTTTCCAATCGGAATTTTTCCAATTCGGATTCGAATTTGTGTCTTAGTAAATCAGCTCCTAAGGCTTTTTGAACTTCCTGAGTTTGATGTGTTACTTATAGTTTCAACACAGTTTGCAATACATTTCTAGTGGTAAAATGCGGAGTTTGGTCGTCGCTATAAATTTCATCCTGAATTATCTGTTTTCTCATTTAGAATTCATCATTATGACTCAAATATTTCAAAAAATCTTCAGAAAAATCTTTAGAAGAAAGATCAAGGTAAGGGCTGAACCTGCTTTCAGGGCATTCGGGGCATTAGGCAGGTTTGTGGGACTTGCTGATACGAGGGCAATAGACTTTTTTACCAACATTAATAGTATTTGTTTCCCAAGCTGCTATTTCAGTGCTCTCTTCACAAGACCCACCCGGGCCGGGGCCTTCTATTATCTGAATATATTGTATCGCCATATGCCATCACTATGGGACCCCTACAGAGCAGGGCTACATTACTTGGGATTACACAAAATGGCTGATATTGTGTTTATTTTACTTTCTCCTGAAATGCCTGACTTTGATTTGTTCTTTTTGTAGAAATGCAGTATTGATAGTGAAGCTGCACCTGAGGAAATTCCAGAGAAAATTGTTGGAAAAGTGAAGGACAAGGAGCTTATTAGTCCTCTCACTCCAGAGAAGTTCTATGAAGAGAAAGTGGATGTTCCTGCTCAGAAGCAGACGGTGAGTGTTGGGTTTGGGGAGGATGAAAATATACTGCTGTATTTAGGGCTATTTAGCCTCCCCTTGCCTTCTACTCTAAGTTATTTCCATATTACAAGTAACAAGGAGATCTACGACCATAAGAAAGACAAGGCCCCGGGGAACTACCTTTATACAAGTGATGGGACTTATGTGATACCAGTGCAATATACAATATTGATACCCGTAATTATTTTATATTTGTACAGTGAGTCCCCTTGATGCCTCTTCTTTATCAGTCTTTAGTAATCATAATAAAAACATAATAACCCCTCAATTATTATTGTAATACTGACATCACGTTTGGAAGCTCATGAAACTCTCGATTATTATTAGAGCGGGTCCTGTAGAGAGTTCCAAAGTGTGCTGTTATATTTGTATAATTATAATAAATGGTAACATTTTACCATAAGTTTACCATTGAGTTTTCTCCTAAATGTTTCTCTTATTATATTTCTAGGAATCTGGTGATAATGGCATGGAAGCCACACCTTCAATTCCCCCAGGACCCAAACCTGAGGATGATCTAGAGCGTGAGCTTCAGGGCAATAGCGTTGAAGACACTGCTCTAGAACCTGAACATATCGAAGCTATAAAGAAGAAGCTTCAGGAAGAAATAAAACAAAGAATGGAAGAGAAATTAAAACAAAAGCGTGAGAAGGAAGCTATAAAGAAGAAGCTTCAGGAAGAAATTGAACTGCGAACGGAAGAGAAATTAAAACAAAAGCGTGAGATGGAATCTGGTGACCAAGCGGCACCGAGAATTCCTCCAGAAGCCAAAGAAGCTATAAAGAAGAAGCTTCAGAAAGTGATTAAACGAAAAATGAAAGAGAAATTGAAAGGAAAAGGTGAGATGGAATCTGGTGACCAACCGCCACCGAGAATTCCTCCAGAAACCAAAGAAGCTATAAAGAAGCAGCTTCAGGAAGAAGTGAAACAGCGAATGGAAGAGAAAGTGATAGAGAAGGAAAGGACATGGGCCGAGCGAACCGCTAAGGAAACTCCCACTCAGATGGTGAAGGTGAGTTTGGATTTGGGGCTGAATGATTGGCTGCTTTATCCGGGCATATCTAGTTATTATACAACGATTAAACACTGTAAAGCAATGTACCCAATGTTACAGTAACTCCGGAGACCCCATAAATAACCACGGCCAGAGGCCGGAGCCTTCATATGGGTCACAGGGTCGTCCAGTAGGAACTTTCCCCTCTGTTCCTGACGTCTTTGCTAAATTACATTCATTCTTAAACTTATCTGATCAGAAATTATTACACTTTCTATTGGAGCTATAGGGTTTTTTAAACACTTTACCTACAAATCCCATATATTATATCGTTTGTGTTATACAATAGTCATTAGTCATTGTTTGTAACAATTATTTTTCTTTTTTACATTTTAATAGGCCTTTAATTGGCATGGTTCACTTGATTGGCTGTTTAAGTGCTGCCAATACACAGGAATAAGTGGAAAGACTCAGGCAGCGAATGGAAAGATAGAATTCAAGTTTCCTACAGGTGCAGTTTTAGAGCAATAAATCTGATTTTCCTCCTTTATCTTGAAGCCCAGTAATGATTAGAATTCCCCGCTAATTAAACTATAAGTATTAGGGAGGTGCAGGTATATGTTAGGGATCTGCCCCTCTAAGGCAGGAGTCGTGGGTATTTGACTGCCCATTTAACCAGATAATCCATGGGTAGAAATTAGATGGGCCATTAACTAGTTTAAAAACCTTTTTTTAATGATTCTGTAATGGGTGTAAGTTAGAGGCGACTGTTATATAATGGGATACAAACCAGCAGGCTCCGGCCTTCATTCATTTAGGGAGTGGTAGCGGCTCATTTCTGAACCGTTTGTTTTTTCAGGACCTTCAAAGAGACAGAAGACATTCGCTAATCCTGAGAAACAGGAGGTAAGTTGTTAAACCTGGAGGCTGAAGGAGGCTGCCAGGAGAATTTACTCACACGTGGAATAATGATCAGAAATTAATGGTATTTCTTTCCCTTCTCTAGAATCCTCGCTTTGATTCTACGATTGAAAGGGTTAATAGAATCACGAGCCCCCCGAATGTCATTACAAGGTAATTATTTTATGATGTTTGTTACTCCGTTTGTTTCCCCTTTAGTATCTGTGTTCCCATTTAGGTTGAGATTTCCTACTATCAATAAAGGTCTTGGTCCCATGAAAACATTAGTAACGATACAACCATTAATTGGGTTACTCTAATGTATTTACTCTCTTTCAGGTTTGTGCCCGGAACCGCACCGACGATTGAGGACTTCAGGCTCCAATCACTTCTCGGTGAGGGAGCATTTGGAAAGGTGAGTTACTGGGTTTGTAACGAAGATTAAGATTTTGATGTATGTTTGAAGTATGTGTGTAACCCTATGGCCCCTCTCATTGCAGGTCTATCGAGCGCAACACAGGAAGACGGGAAAGACTGTCGCCATTAAGGCTATAGAGAGCCGCTGCCTGGATATTACCTTTGCGTATGCTGTGTAAGTTACTCTTAAACATTGAGTTGAAGGCTTAACAATCATTAAGACCTGTAGGGAGTTGGCTGGGAGTTTTCCTGTATTAACTCTTTGATTTTATTTCCCAGTGTTCTCCGAGAGCAACGCATCCTGCAGCTGGCGAAGATAGAAAATTGCCCCTTCCTGACTACACTATTTGCCTCCTTCAGAACAGAACATTATATCTGCCTTGCCATGGATTTTGCTGAAGGAGGAGACTTGTTATCCCTATTAGGGGACCATGCAATATCCCAGGAGAGAGCTGTGTAAGTACCAATGGGCTTATAGGGCCACACACTAACCTGCTAGTTCCCTCCCCACTAGGCCTAACTAGCACCATTACTATTGCATTTATACAACTGATATCATTGCTTTCATTTTCCTTTGCAGATTCTACTCAGCCTGTATGGTCCTTGGGCTGAAGTTCTTGCACGATCGCAACATCGCCCATAGGTAAGTACTGAATAATACATACCCGGTGCCTCGCCCCGAGATAGTTCTGCCTTATTTACATTATTAATACTAAATGGAATTGTTTCCTTTTATTTAAATATGTTCTTTTGTGTTTTTCCACGCAGGGATATAAAACTAGAGAATGTCCTACTGGATAGAGATGGATATGCCAAACTTACTGACTTTGGCATCAGCAAGGAAGGTAAGATCCATAGATATAATTACTGAGCAGCCATTGAGTCAGGGACTGATGTGACTGACAATCTCTGTCGGCTCTATAGGAATAAAGACAAATAATAACTGCACGGATAGAATCTCACTTACTCTTCTCTTTCTGCTTCAGGAATTGGATTTTCGGACATTACCAAAACCCAATGCGGAACTGCATTTTATATGGCCCCAGAAATCTTTACATTTCCCCAGTACACAAGATCAGTGGACTGGTGGGCACTGGGAGTGGCCATTTATAGAATGCTTGTCGGCAAGGTAAGTGCCCTTTGGTAACAAATTACCAAGCTCTTAAAACGGAATCATTTATTCCCGTGAGTTACTTTAATCCCCCTGGAAGATGCAAATTTCTAATTATTGGTTTTCTTTTGCAGTTTCCCTTTGAGGGAGAGAAAAAAGACAGGATTATTATAAATATAACCTGCAGGCAGCCGACATACCCACCCGACCTGCCCGTGGAATCCCGCAATCTCTTGGTACAAGTAAGTGTCTAATGGGATTTATCCATAGAGAAACCCCTTTCCCCAAAGCCATAGGCCTTAGTCTGGAAAAGACTGAAATAATTAGAATTCCCACCAGTATTAGGGTTGGTACTGGGGTAGGTATTTAGGTTGGCACGGCCTACAAACCATTATAGCTACTAATATGTATTTTAGGCCCATTTACCTGGCTAGCTCCTACTCCTCATTTAATACCTGCTGACTTGGTGCTGTCTGGCTAGTATTTGCTAACCCTTTGTATAACAATTTCTATTGCAGCTGCTGAATAAATCCCCAGAGGAACGCCTTGGGTCGGGCATAAACGGCACTGAGGATATAATGAACAGTGAGTTCTACAAGGTAAGTTGTTTGGGCATCTTGCTTAGCGGCCATGTTTGGGGGAATGTAGTGTCTGTGATTCCCTCATTATTGCTCCCTTATAAAGTTTCCCTGTGCCCCATGTGTATGGATTTACTGTATGTACCAGCAGGGAATAGTATATCTGTAGCCTGTAAATACTCTAATAACCGGCATTTGTATTTCTCCTCTTTTATAGGGATTTGACTGGGAGGCTTTACAGAGAAGAGAAGTTCAGCCTCCATTTGTTCCTACAGTCAAAACTTCATTCTTCAGTTACTTCAGCTTCGGAAGCCGCGCGCTGCCTCCACCAATCTGGCCAATAAGGCTGTTAGAAGACACCAAAATGGCCTTAAAAGAACTAGATTGTGGAGAAATGTCATCTGATACGGAGACATGAGGCGTCAGCGAACTGAGCGGCGATACGGACTTTACCCTGTAGTTGCATAAGAAAAGATAAAGCAGACCCCACGATTGTGGGGGGGACCCGGGCTGGCCATTTAGGACAGAGAAAGAGCGCCCCCCGGGACCCTGCCCGTGCCACGAAACGGACAAGCACGGGGGGGTGGTGGAGGGACTGCAGAGTGCAACTCAGGGTGCAAAGGTGGAAGGTGATTGGATCAAGGGTGATGCCACAGAGGACAGAAATCTGTTTCAAGCTGCTGCCAAGTAGGAAAAGGCATCTAGTTGAATGAATTGTTAATTAAAGATCACTTTTTAACAGATAAAACTATGGTGTTTATGCTTTCTACTTAATGCTTTAATATACCCTGCAGGTATGGGCTTAGTATAGACAAATACCTACAGTTTTATACCTCTCTGTATAAGCAATTTAGGGGGCTGTTCCTGCTGAACTGTTCTTATGCATTAAGGCTAATGCCAGACGTGGATGTTTCTCAGCCTGTGTATAAATGCAGGCGGAGAAACGAGCCGTCCCCTGGATGACTGAGCTACACTGACACAGGGTTAGACTTGGGTGTGCGGGGCCCAACATGGCTGCCTCCCCAGGGGCCCCCCACACCCCCAAGGGGCGGGGAACCCCTCTGTACTGCGCGGCAGAGATATGGCAGGTCGGCACACAGGGGAACATTTAAAGAGAATATATGCTGAGGGGAGCAGTGGAGGAGGACTGAAAATGGGCTAAGGTTTAGTTCTCCTTTACAATAACTAAAACATATTTATTATAAAGCATTAACCCTTTCACTGCCAGCTGTTTTGGTCAAAGCGGAACTTGCATTGCCAGTTTTTGAACATTTTGAACTGTTTCACTTTAGGGGCCTTTCCTCGGGGGGACTTTTAGTTTACCCAGGAAAACAATATATTGTTTTTTTCAGGACAACCTAAGCTTTCAAAATATGGTAGAATTTTTGTGTAATTCCAATTCTGTAACAAGATATAGGCTTCTAAATGTCTAAAAAATGAAAAAAAAAATTTCCATAATATAAACACATATACCAGAAACGAAAATAGTGAAAAGTGATTTGGAAAGTCCCATGTCTCCTGAATGTGCCAATACCAAATATATATAGTTTTATGGAGATTTCTCACTTGTATAGGTCACAAACTCCCAGCAGTACCCTAGGAACCTCCCAAAGCGCTGCTCCAGAAAGCCGCACACTCTAGATTTCAAGGCCAAAAATTCCACTAACAGAAGGTTTATCCCAGAAACGTATACGTTTTTGGAAAGAACAGATTCTGGGGAATCTAGAATAGGTAGAACTGTCTGTCTGCTCCAAACTACCAAGTTGCAATGCTTTCCTAAAGTTACTGGTTTTTATCAAAATTTGTGATTTTTTTTAAAAAAGTCACTTCAAAGCTTCCAGTCTATAGTATCTTATCTCCTACAGGCCATAAAGTAACCAAACAAAACCCCCTGGAACAGTTTGATGCCCAATATGCACAGGTTTAGCTAGGTATGTGCCATGTAGGGCCCCAAGGTAACATACCCCCATATGTACTGTCATTTCAGCTCCTGCAAAATCAACACATTTACATCATTTTTGTGGGATACAAAAAAGTACACTCACCCCCGAAAGCCATATATTTTTGGAAAGTTCACATTCCCCTGAATTCAAAATGAGTACCCGTGTCTTTCTACTCCAAAGTACCAAGTCGCAAAGCTTTCCTAAATTTGCAGATTTTATGACATTTCCAAAAATCACCTCAAAACTTCCCTTATGCAGCACCTTATCTCCTACAGGCCGTTAGGCAGCCATATAAACCCCCTAAATATGAACCCCAGAGGCTACTGAACAGTTCCATGCCCACTGTACATAGGTTTATCAAGGAAGTGCTAAAGTGAAAGCGGCTTCATATAGGCAAAAGGAATGTTCAGTACAAGCCCCATTCATTGGCTCATGTTGAACAGGGCTGCAGTCTGTCTATCTCTCCCACCCACACAGGGGAGAACCAGAGGGAAAAGAAGCCTATGGGCAGGGCCGAAACTAGGGGAAGGCAGAAGGGGCACGTGCCTAGGGGGCAACACTTGGGGGGCACAACACAAACCCTTTCTGCCTAGTTACCCCTAGTTCTGGCCCTTCTTTACTTCCAGAGGCTCCAGAGAAAACTTCTGCTCCCTACCAGAGAAAGGCAGGGGCAGGGCAAGACAGATTTCTGGAACTCTCTGCCCTGCCTCTACCTGTCTCCTGTTGGGTGCATTGAATCAATTGCCTTGCCTAGGGTATATATATATCTGCTGCCCCAATACTCCAACCTAGGTGTGGGCTCCTTGGCCATGGATTTAACCCCATCAGGTTAGTTATTTAGAACTGGTTGTTGCTCCCACTCAGGGCCATATCTACCGTATAGATAAGCACCCGAGAGCCCGTGCCTAGGGGGCAGCCTTGGGGAGCGTACCTCGGGTACCTATATAATTGATAATAAAAACCCTCCCCGGTCACCTCCAGATGCTTTCTGGCCAAATCCGGTGACAGAACTGGGGGTTTAGAGCTGATGGGTTAGGGTTCCCACGGGGATTATGGGCGCATGTTACGTCACATCTGTAACCTAGGGGAGTAGTTAGGCCTGGTGCCTAGGGTGGCACCATCTGGTCTCTTGTACTGTAACCAACTGTATTATTGCACAGCTACTGCTTTCTGTAGGTGCTGATTTACTGCCCCGACCCGTAACCTCTGAAATTCTAAAGGTGCCCATACACTGTAAGATCCTCTTGTTTGGTGAGATCGGCAAGCAAGCGGATATTCTCCCGATATGCCCACCTATGAATGGGGGATATTGGGCTAATTCGGTCTTTTGTCCCTAGGGCCAAACAAATTACAATGGTGGGTATAGGCACCGTTGGTTCAGGGACCGCATCAACGAACAAATGTGGTTCCCAATCTTAAAGAAAATTCAAACCTGCCCTATCAAGATCTGCCGGTTTCAGGCCAGATGCCAGTCGGTGGAGGCCGGCGTTCGTGCCCATACACGGGTGGATAAGCTGCTGAAGCCATTCATGTCCTTTCAAAAATATAAGTCCGTGGATCTCACAATCGGATATTTGATCACAGCTGGTGCTTCTTTGTTCCTTCGCAAAACTTCACCGTTACACATTGTTCCCACCATCTAAGGAGAGAAGGAGCAGAATGAGATATACGCCCTCTGTGAGGCGCCAACAACTCTAATGGGAAAAAAATCATCAGTTAAAAGGTGGGGGTGGGGTTTATGTAGTAGCCAATGGGGGGTGTATATTCCAAATAAAAGTTTATATTTAGTTTGGTATTTGGCCCTTTCTTCTGGAGAGGATTCAGCATTTAGTAGATCCCTACTGATAATACAAAGCTCCTTATATCTCTGTGCTTTGACCCTGTAAGTCCCACTATGAGTAAAGATGGCCGCACATGGGTTAATATAATTGTATGAAACCAAATATAATTCAATACACACAGGCTAAAAAAGAAAAGTATTAGTTTTACTGGTTGCTATGGGGAACTGAACTTTACAATTTAGAGACAGTGCTACTAAATATAATATATTACCGTTTGCACTGCAGGGGGCGCTGTACTTGGTCACAGCAAAATCATCTGTAGGGGTAAAAAAAAAAAAAAAACGGAAAAGATTGGATTAACTCTAAGATATATGTTTATAAGTTTCACTTCAACCTGGGTGAAATAGAAAACAATCAATAATGGGATTAAGTTCCCCTTGAAAGTGTGTAGTATTTGAAGCCCTCCATAGGACTCAATGGTACTTGATAGATCAAACCTGCCAAATATTTATTTCTGCGTAAAAAGTCACCTAAGTGTTAATAAATATCAAATTATTCGAGTTTTTTTTTTTCAATTTGTCAAATAATATCGGAAAGATGGAGTACTGGCCAAAACCCAATCGGAAATCTTGAAAATATCTACATGTAAAAAACAAATTGACTTCATGGAAACATTGCTAAGTAAATGTGCCCCTAGTATCTCAGTAGCCACAGTGTTAGTTTATTACCACTGGGGGGCTCCCTTCCTATAACAGCCTAAGGATAATGCCCCAGCTGAGGCAAACAGCCTCCTGCAATATGAACAGATGCAAACGTGTGAGACATTCTATGTTCGCGAGCTACATCTTTACCCCTTACCGCCAATTTAAAGGTATAAGAAGGAGAGAGACCCTCTGCTCTATTATCAGTGATTAATCTCTCCTTTATAAATGGTACGTTCCTGTTTCAGTGCAGCAGTGCCACCAAGTAGTGGGTAACAGAAACCATTCTGGGCGCCAGTATTAGTTGGATTCCACGCCCCTGGGTGTGTCAGGATTCCGCTAACAGTATCATTTCCTGGATTTCTGCCTACTCACCTTACATTGGCCACTATTGCAAATGACTTCAGGGACTCTCTATCACAGGCTGTAGGCTCTGTGGTTACCAAGATTGTAAAAGCGGCAGCTTCTTTGGGGTGGCTGTACCCAGCCCGCCTGCGAGTCAGTGAGAACGGGACTACGCACTTTTTTACAAATCCGCAAGACCTAAGCAACTGGATAGATGCTAAGAAAAAGCAATGCTGAAACAGCACAGGATGCTCTACACCTACACTCCATACGGACGCCAACCCGATGCCGGCCACTGTGATCCACTCATCTCAATACCAGGTTGTGTAAAACAATCTAATGACTATTTATATATGTGGTTCCCGCTCCTAACGAGCCTGCAGCTTAAAAACACTTTACTGACTCACAAGCACTATGCGCCCACTATACCTGGACGCCCGACATATGCCGGTTACATCACATGGACCCGGACCGGGTCTGAGCACACGAGTGCTTCACTTACCAGAGTCTGCTCCCTCCCACTCCCGTTGGCAGGGAACAAGTTTGGATACACGGCCCTGTAGGCCAGGCGCTAATTCAAGCGCCCCACTGGTATTCATAATGTTATCTCATTGTTTATGGGCTCAAATCTGCCAGGAGTTGGGGATCTGTGCAGATGGGGAGGGCTTGCGGGGAAAGTTTATCTGCTTACGTAGCTCGGATAAAAGCATTTCATTGTTCAGGTAATTTAGCAACATTACATATGCCCAGGTACCACAGAATCACACACCCTATAATCTGCACAATATTGCTATCCTGCTGAACCCAGCTAGCTCCCCACATGATTAAATTGCTAAGCTGGAACGTGCGGGGGCTTAATGACCTAAATTTCCTTAAGAAGTCAGGGGCCAATATACTTTTGCTGCAAGAAACCCACCTCCAAGGGAAAAAGAATACTTGCACTTAAGCCCCATGGATAGGCTGGTACTACCATGCTGAATACTCCACCCACTCCTCTGGGGTGGCAACCCTTATTACCCGCAACACCCCTTTTAGGCTAGGAGAGGTGAAGCGAGACCCCAGGGGCAGATATATATTTATTCACGGTTTTCTACAAGCACAAGAGGTTGTGATAGCCAATATATCCCACCCCCCTACCAAGACAGCTGTATAATACAACTCTGTAGCTTTCTAGCAAAGGACCCTCATGCAGCAGTAATTGCAATGGGAGACTTCAACACCGTTATTAATCCCGACTTAGACAGATTAAGAAGGGGTAACCGCACCACTATCGACACAGCAGATAACGGATCTGTTCTAGATTAAGCCTCTCTCACCTAAAAAGACCCAGAATGAAAGGAGCGATGGCTCTCCCTGATTTTCATATTTTGTATCTAGCCATGCAATTATCCCATGTATGTCCCCTCACTCCTGATGGTCCTTGTCCAGCACTGTATAGCACATGGCTCACATTCCTACCCTCTCAAGTGACCCCTTGGCAGACTGTACTGACTCAGCTAACTCTATCTCCTCCCAACCCCGTATTGACAGCCATAAATAACACCTACGAGGATGCACAAAAGCTCTCTAGATGTAATTTTTTGGACCCTTCCACCCCCCTATGGACCAACAAAATCCTTAGGAACTTGGCTGAAATGTTCCCTCCGAGTCAGTGGGTGAAATCTGGTATCACAACCATTCAAGATGTGTGGGAGGACGGGCAGATGATCCCTTTTTCATCCCTAAAATGCCACAAAAACCTGCCAGCCTCCCAATGGCTAACGTACCACAGGGTACACATGACCCCTAAAGGAACAGTGACACCAAAAAATTCAAGTGTATAAAAGAAATTCCAATATAATGTACTGCTGCCCTGCACTGGTACAACTGGTGTGTTTGCCTCAGAAACACTACTATGGTTTATATAAAGAATGCAGCTGTGTAGCCATGGGGGCAGCCATTCAAAGGAGAAAAGGCACAGGCACTTAGCAAATAACAGATAAAACACTATTGTATTCTACAGAGCTTATCCGTTATCTGCTATGTAACCTGTGCCTTTTCTCCTTTTTTCTAGCTTGAATGGCTGCCCCCGGGGCTACACATCAGCTTATTTATATAAACTATAGTAGGGTTTCTGTAGCAAACACCCCAGCTGTACCAGTGCAGGAATGGCTGCCCCCGGGGCTACACAGTGGGGTATTTATATAAACTATAGTAGGGTTTCTGTAGCAAACACCCCAGCTGTACCAGTGCAGGAATGGCTGCCCCCGGGGCTACACAGCGGGGTATTTATATAAACTATAGTAGGGTTTCTGTAGCAAACACCCCAGCTGTACCAGTGCAGGAATGGCTGCCCCCGGGGCTACACAGCGGGGTATTTATATAAACTATAGTAGGGTTTCTGTAGCAAACACCCCAGCTGTACCAGTGCAGGAACGGCTGCCCCCGGGGCTACACAGTGGGGTATTTATATAAACTATAGTAGGGTTTCTGTAGCAAACACCCCAGCTGTACCAGTGCAGGAATGGCTGCCCCCGGGGCTACACAGCAGCTTATTTATATAAACTATAGTAGGGTTTCTGTAGCAAACACCCCAGCTGTACCAGTGCAGGAACGGCTGCCCCCGGGGCTACACAGCGGGGTATTTATATAAACTATAGTAGGGTTTCTGTAGCAAACACCCCAGCTGTACCAGTGCAGGAATGGCTGCCCCCGGGGCTACACAGCGGGGTATTTATATAAACTATAGTAGGGTTTCTGTAGCAAACACCCCAGTTGTACCAGTGCAGGAATGGCTGCCCCCGGGGCTACACAGCAGCTTATTTATATAAACTATAGTAGGGTTTCTGTAGCAAACACCCCAGCTGTACCAGTGCAGGAACGGCTGCCCCCGGGGCTACACAGCGGGGTATTTATATAAACTATAGTAGGGTTTCTGTAGCAAACACCCCAGCTGTACCAGTGCAGGAACGGCTGCCCCCGGGGTTACACAGCGGGGTATTTATATAAACTATAGTAGGGTTTCTGTAGCAAACACCCCAGCTGTACCAGTGCAGGAATGGCTGCCCCCGGGGCTACACAGCGGGGTATTTATATAAACTATAGTAGGGTTTCTGTAGCAAACACCCCAGCTGTACCAGTGCAGGAATGGCTGCCCCCGGGGCTACACAGCGGGGTATTTATATAAACTATAGTAGGGTTTCTGTAGCAAACACCCCAGCTGTACCAGTGCAGGAACGGCTGCCCCCGGGGTTACACAGCGGGGTATTTATATAAACTATAGTAGGGTTTCTGTAGCAAACACCCCAGCTGTACCAGTGCAGGAATGGCTGCCCCCGGGGCTACACAGCGGGGTATTTATATAAACTATAGTAGGGTTTCTGTAGCAAACACCCCAGCTGTACCAGTGCAGGAATGGCTGCCCCCGGGGCTACACAGCGGGGTATTTATATAAACTATAGTAGGGTTTCTGTAGCAAACACCCCAGCTGTACCAGTGCAGGAATGGCTGCCCCCGGGGCTACACAGCAGGGTATTTATATAAACTATAGTAGAGTTACTGTAGCAAACACAACTTTTACCAGTGCAATGCAACAGTACATTATATTTAATTTACTTTAAAACTCTTTAATTTTTTGGTGTTACTGTTCCTTTAAACGACTACACAGTCGGTCACTCCATACTATTTCAGAAGACCCATTAATGTCATTATTAAAAAAGGGCCATAAAAAATGTAAGATCTCAACCTTATATAATCACATAATCAAAGCCAGCTATGAGTCTGCCGATTGGAAATGCAGTGACGCATGGGAGGAGGACTTGGGGTATTTATCAGATGAGCAATGGAAAGAGGTGCTCATGACCCCCAAAATGGTATCAATTAACTGTAGGCATGAGTTGATTCAATTATACCTTACTTACCGGGCCTACTACACCCCGGTGAAGCTTCACAAAATATACCCAAATAGCTCTCCCATATACCATAGATGCCAATTAGAAATGGGCACCTTACTGCATGTCTTTTGGTCATGCTCCCTGTTGACTAACTACTGGGCCAAGATTCTGGGAAAAATTGGTGCAATCACTGGCCTAAATATCCAACCTGCCCCAAAAATATGCCTTCTGGGAATTACCTCTGGCCTAGAGCTAAGCTCGGGTACTAAGCTATTCCTAACTAAAGAATTATTTCAAGCCCGTAGGCTTATCACCCTCAATTGGAAAGCGCAAACAGCGCCTACCTATGATGCATGGCTAAAGGCAGTAAACAACATCTGTCACCAAGAAAAGCATTCCTTGAAAAGGAAAGGCAAGTTAAAACCAATATCTGGGGTAGCTGGATAGAACAACCCACATAATGACCACCCTAATACCTATGCTCCTCTACCCATCTAATACTCCAATATCCCAATAGTCACACACACACCTACCCTAGCCAAAAGAAATAATACCCCAAGTGGTTAACTATATCCAGAACAATATCTGAGCCTATATTTTGTGATTCACGTACTGATTGTACTTGTGTGAAGAAAATGTAATGCCATGGAACATCGTTATCTGTACTGCTTACTGATGTATATATCTGTTTCTGATCTGTTTTTTGTTTTCTCAATAAACTTTATCTGAACAAAAAAAAAAAAAGAAACAACGGGAGTAATTCCAGGCCATACAATGGCTAGATTTTCCCCTTAGAAAATGTTGATGATCGAAAAAGTAACCTAATATCCAGTGGTATCTCCAGTGACCCCTCTCTCTTTGTTCTAGCTGGGTCTTTGTAGTTCAGCAGTATCACATTATATTTTCACTCACCCTTCTTTATGGCCTGTTCATCCAATGACTGTAGGAGCTGACGGCGGATGTCCATCCTTCCAGCAAGAGTGAAAGCGTAAGCCATTAAGGCCTTTTTGTAGATGCTGTTCTTGCCTCCCAAAGCACTCTCCAGGCAGAAGAGAGCATTTCGGACAGTAGGATGCTATGGGGAGAGTGAGGCAGTGATCCACATTATAATTATGTGTTATTTACATAACCATTTAAATAAGAAACTGGATAGTGAATGAGTAGGTAATTATGCTGGGTTCACTTGGAAGGGTTGAACCTGATGGTCTTTTTATAAACCCTATGTAACCATTTACAGTGGCTTGCAAAATTATTCGGCCCCCTTGAACTTTTCCACATTTTGTCACATTACAGCCACAAACATGAATCAATTTTATTGGAATTCCACATGAAAGACCAATACAAAGTGGGGTACACGTGAGAAGTGGAAGGAAAATCATACATGATTCCAAACATTTTTTACAAATAAATAACTGCAAAGTGGGGTGTGCGTAATTATTCAGCCCCCTTTGGTCTGAGTGCAGTCAGTTGCCCATAGACATTGCCTGATGAGTGCTAATGACTAAATAGAGTGCACCTGTGTGTAATCTAATGTCAGTACAAATACAGCTACTCTGTGACGGCCTCAGAGGTTGTCTAAGAGAATATTGGGAGCAACAACACCATGAAGTCCAAAGAACACACCAGACAGGTCAGGGATAAAGTTATTGAGAAATTTAAAGCAGGCTTAGGCTACAAAAAGATTTCCAAAGCCTTGAACATCCCACGGAGCACTGTTCCACCGATCATTCAGAAATGGAAGGAGTTTGGCACAACTGTAACCCTACCAAGACAAGGCCGTCCCCCTAAACTCACAGGCCGAACAAGGAGAGCGCTGATCAGAAATGCAGCCAAGAGGCCCATGGTGACTCTGGGGGAGCTGCAGAGATCTACAGCTCAGGTGGGGGAATCTGTCCATAGGACAACTATTAGTCGTGCACTGCACAAAGTTGGCCTTTATGGAAGAGGGGCAAGAAGAAAGCCATTGTTATCAGAAAACCATAAGAAGTCCCGTTTGCAGTTTGCCACAAGCCATGTGGGGGACGCAGCAAACATGTGGAAGAAGGTGCTCTGGTCAGATGAGACCAAAATGGAACTTTTTGGCCAAAGTGTGGCGGAAAACTAACACTGCACATCACTCTGAACACACCATCCCCACTGTCAAATATGGTGGTGGCAGCATCATGCTCTGGGGGTGCTTCTCTTCAGCAGGGACAGGGAAGCTGGTCAGAGTTGATGGGAAGATGGATGGAGCCAAATACAGGGCAATCTTGGAAGAAAACCTCTTGGAGTCTGCAAAAGACTTGAGACTGGGGCAGAGGTTCACCTTCCAGCAGGACAACAACCCTAAACATAAAGCCAGGGCAACAATGGAATGGTTTAAACCAAAACATATCCATGTGTTAGAATGGCCCAGTCACAGTCCAGATCTAAATCCAATGGAGAATCTGTGGCAAGATCTGAAAACTGCTGTTCCCAAACGCTGTCCATCTAATCTGACTGAGCTGGAGCTGTTTTGCAAAGAAGAATGGGCAAGGATTTCAGTCTGTAGATGGGCAAAGCTGGTAGAGACATACCCTAAAGCCTGGCAGCTGGAATTGCAGCAAAAGGTGCTTCTACAAAGTATTGACTCAGGGGGCTGAATAATTACGCACACCCCACTTTGTAGTTATTTATTTGTAAAAAATGTTTGGAATCATGTATGATTTTCCTTCCACTTCTCACGTGTACCCCACTTTGTATTGGTCTTTCACGTGGAATTCCAATAAAATTGATTCATGTTTGTGGCTGTAATGTGACAAAATGTGGAAAAGTTCCAGGGGGCCGAATTCTTTTGCAAGCCACTGTAACTATATATGCCCCAAATACATATACAGGAGCCTGTAAGGATCTCTATATACAATAAACACTGTGACAGTAAGAAGGCAGAGCTGCAGTGATTACGATATACAGTACATACTGTGACAGGGAGCGGATATTCCAGAAGAGCAATCGCTATGTAGGCAGCCAATGTCACTTCATCATCTACTCCTCCCTACGGGGAACATGAGAAATAAATATAATATACCCCTTTACCCAGGTTTAATCTTTGCAATAATATTTAAATATGTAAATAGTAATACAGATTAAACGAGAAGAGGTATCAGAGGGAGGTCAATTGATAAAAGCATGAAAAAAGCAGAGATTCTGAACTGTTATTTTTCAGGTCTACACAACTGAGGATCCAGCTAATGAAGGTTCCTTTTTAATAGACCCAGTTCGAATAATATAATATATAATCTTTATTCTCTTTTAAACCCATTTTTCCACACAATGCATACAAAAGGAGTACTGAGTATGTATCCATTGTGTTGCAGGAAAATTGAGCCTACCAATCCAGAGGAATTGCCTACTTACAGACCAACCGTTGGTCAGATTGCACGTAGTAAGTTACATTGTTCCTTCTGCGGCACTTGCCTTGCATAAACCTATTGGCAGATTAAAGAACAGGTGCATGGCCCATAGTATATAACCGTGTCATTGAAAAGGATGTGGGGAGTATGGTGGATAACAAGCTCTAGGCAGTGTCATTCTGTGGCTACTAAACAAATAAAGTACTGTTAATTTATAAAAAAAACAAAAAACAAAAACAAAATGACATTAACTCAAGGGTTAAAAACTTAATTTTGCCTTTTTATAAGTCCCTGGTAAGGCCTCACCTCGAGTATGGGGGGCAGATTTGGGCTCCAGTCCTTAAGAAGGGTATTAATGAGCTGGAGAGAGTGCAGAGACTGCAACTAAACTGGGATGGAGGATTAAAACTATGAGGTTAGACTGTCACGGGGGGGGGGGGGGGGGGGGGATTATAGGCAGATATCAGGGGATCTTTTTTCCATGGAAATGATCAATGCACCAGAGCCCCCCCTCCCCCCCCTTTAGACTTGAGGAATTGAAATTTCATGGAGAGGGCAGTGAAGTTATGGAAAGCCCTGCCTATATATGGTTTGTATGTGAGTGTATATATAGGTCTGTATAGGTGCGTATTTATATGTGCACTGGGGTCAGTATTGCTGTATTTCATAAAATGAAACTCTCACTGATCTGCTCTCTGTAGGGAACTTCCCAGACCAGGACAGAAGCTCACGCTGAATTAATTCTGGGCATGCCTTCCCTCTCCTGCTTAATTTATATTTAATATCTTTTGTACCACTGGCTGGCAACATTCAGCCAATCAGATCAATGAGATACAAATGAAGCAGGACAGGGAAGGCACGAGCAGTAACCATTTCAACGTCCTGTTTGGGCAGAGAGCAGATGTGAGAGAGTTTTAGCAGCACTGATCCTGGTCTGTAGCATCAAAACTAAACATTTTCCCACAGGGTTTTCTCTACAGAATCTAGCAGAGTGTCAAAATGTGTGATGCGCCTCACCTAACTTGTTTTCAAAGCAATGGACCACCAGGGCGATACTGTCTGCAATGACCTCTCCGCTCTCTAGAACCAGATAAACCAAGATCTTGGCAGAAGGGGAGACATTAGTTCCAACAGGGAGGTCAAATAAGAAGTTCCCTTGTGCCTCTGTAAAAAATGAGTGGACCCAGTCAGGAAACACCCCAGATATTATTAAAGGGACACTGCCATGATATTTATGGGGTACATTTTATTTCTAAATGACACTGTTACACAGCAAATAATTCCCTCTGCCATTTAACCTTTTATTCTTGTACCAACAAATGTATTTGTAGCTGTAATATTGGTGTGTAGGCGCCATCTCAGTGCATTGTGCCTGAGTCTGAGCTTTCAGCCAGCGCTACACATTAGAACTGCTTTCAGCTAACCTATTGTTTTCTCCTACTCCCATGTAACTGGAGGAGTCCCAAGCCGGACTTGGATTTCTTACTATTGAATTCCTGACTTGGGGGCAAGTTTTGGTTGAATAAAAACAAGATTTACTACCAAATAAAGCCCCCTGTAAGCTGATAGTGTGCATAGAGGCTGCCTAATAGCCAATCACTGCTCTTATTTGGCACCTCCATTACATTTTATGGTGTTTGTGTTGCTCCCCAAGTCTTTTTACATTTGACTGTGGCTCCCGAGTAAGAAAGGTTGGGGGCCCCTGGCCTAGAGCTTCACCTTACCCCTAATTATCTGGGAGCTCCTCTATCCTACAATTCTCACCTGTCCCATCCTCTGTTATTTTGGCCGAAGCTATGATTTTCATCTCATAACCTGCCCGTCTCATCTGGAAGACTCTGTTCACCACATCCGAGATGCAGCCATTAGGATCGGCCTAAAATGAGAAGTTGCTGTTATTTAAATGGAGAATTCTTCATTAAAGGGGACCTGTCGTCATAAGAAATAATCCCAGATCCGTTTCTATCAGGTAAGTTGAGCAAAATAAACTTTACTTACACTATATAAACTCTGTATTTTTGTCCCTTCAGTCTTGGCGTTTACAGTCACAGCCAGAAGGCTGGCGCCATTTTGGGAACACTGTTATTAAGGCAAAGCTTTGTATCCCCCCATGTATCCCCTATGCTTTTGCCATCTAGGGGATGTATAGGAAGCGCTGAATGGAAAGTTAAAGTAGTCGTAATTACAAATCGGAGCTGTCAATAATATTTCCTGCCTGCGGCATAGAGGCGGGGCAGGTAACATGATTGACAGCTCAGTTTTTTATATACATTTATAACAGGTATGGATGATTTAATTAACAAAAGAATTTGGGTTTCATGTTTCACTTTTAAAGGACTTTTATTATACAGCTTTATATGATGGCTTCAATGCAAAAGTGGAAGAGTTGTGGGGGTTATGTAATAAAAGGCACTAAGTTTGCCCAGGAGCAGTAACCCATGGCAACCAAACAGCAGGTAGAATATAGTGGTCTCCTGTTTAGAAGCAAACATCTTATTGGTTGCTATAGGTTACTGCCCCTGGGCAAACATACCACCTTTTATTACATATGGGGGTCAGAGTTAAGTAAAAACCTAATTGTTCCTATAATCTGAATTGACACCCCCTTAGGAAAGCATCCATGTACTAGAGATACCTACACGTTGGGAAATCTCCTCACAAACCCCGTCTTCTTCCCCTTGGCATAGATTGTAACGGTCAGAGAACTTTCTGCACACTCGGACGTTGATCCTTCCCAACACCGGCTTTCCGTACGTGTATCTGGTGAGAGATGAGAGAGTCGATGTAGATACAACCGTCCTATGACTAATGAGAAGTTGCTGGTAGAAGGAGGTGGTATCTATGGGATGGATTGGCCCTTAGCAACAGGTAAGATGTGGCAGTTCCTATAACCTTCTAACATATATCTGAACCAAGCATTCCCCATGAACGGCAATACACTGGGTGCTGTGTTGGTACCCTATAGGTGCAGGGGAAGTATGATGTAGAGAGTAATATTCTGAGACAATTTGCAATTGGTCTTCATTTTTTATTATTTGTACTTTTTTAGTTATGTCACTTTTCGTTCAGCTGCTCTCCAGTTTGGAGTTTCAGAAGCTATCTGGTTGCTAGGCTCCGTATTACCTTAGCAACCAGAGAGTGGTTTGAATGAAAGACTGATAAGAATAGGAGAGGATTTGAATAGAAAAACATGTTATAAAGAGTGATAACCGAATCCGTCCAGTTTCAAAAAGGCCAAAAGGTCTCAAAACCGGGAAAAAATTCCCAAAACGGTGCCATTTTTTTTTTCTAAGGCAAAGACTTTCGTTCATCACTAGTTATAAAAATAAACTAAACTAATAAAATAATAAAAAAGCCTCACAGAGCAATAGAATTTGGCTGCCGGGGTCAGTTACCCCCAATTGAAAGCTGCAAAGAGTTATAAGAAGGCGGCAAATAATTCAAGAACTATATAAAAAAATAATGAAGACCAACTGAAACGTTGCCTAGAATTGGCCATTCTATAACATACTAACAGTTTATTTGAGGTGAACCACCCCTTTTAGAAGATCTTCCCTATATAAATATGTGTTAAGTCTAAGCTTGGGCCTAACACTTACCTGCTGCACACAGTCACCGGCACTTCTTGCCCCAGTATTGTTAGGGTCGCTGGCAGTTTCACCTGCACCTCATATTGTGGCAACACTGAAACATATACAGGCAGGAGTCAGATCTGGGGGGGCAGCAATAGATACAGCAGGTCTGTGTTGGGTGAGTCTGGGGGGGGGGGGGCTGACAAACGCTGAGCTTTGAATTCAATTCTGTGCAAATCAAATAGTTTATCAAATAAAGGCTGCAGAGTTATACAGAGTATTATAAGGGATACTGTACCCCCTACTGTAAATGATAAGGATATTAGCAGTCACTGAGGGGTTCTGTGCCCATATAAAGGCACAAGGCTGCAGGCTGAGTTATACAGGGAACTCTGAGTATCACTCATGTATAAGGGATAATGTACCCCCTACTGTAAATGATAAGGATATTAGCAGTCACTGAGGGGCTCTGTGCCCATATAAAGGCACAAGGCTGCAGGCTGAGTTATACAGGGAACTCTGAGTATCACTCATGTATTATAAGGGATAATGTACCCCCTACTGTAAATGATAAGGATATTAGCAGTCACTGAGGGGTTCTGTGCCCATATAAAGGCACAAGGCTGCAGGCTGAGTTATACAGGGAACTCTGAGTATCACTCATGTATTATAAGGGATAATGTACCCCCTACTGTAACTGATAAGGATATTAGCAGTCACTGAGGGGTTCTGTGCCCATATAAAAGCACAAGGCTGCAGGCTGAGTTATACAGGGAACTCTGAGTATCACTCATGTATTATAAGGGATAATGTACCCCCTACTGTAAATGATAAGGATATTAGCAGTCACTGAGGGGTTCTGTGCCCATATAAAGGCACAAGGCTGCAGGCTGAGTTATACAGGGAACTCTGAGTATCACTCATGTATTATAAGGGATAATGTACCCCCTACTGTAAATGATAAGGATATTAGCAGTCACTGAGGGGTTCTGTGCCCATATAAAGGCACAAGGCTGCAGGCTGAGTTATACAGGGAACTCTGAGTATCACTCATGTATAAGGGATAATGTACCCCCTACTGTAAATGATAAGGATATTAGCAGTCACTGAGGGGTTCTGTGCCCATATAAAGGCACAAGGCTGCAGGCTGAGTTATACAGGGAACTCTGAGTATCACTCATGTATTATAAGGGATAATGTACCCCCTACTGTAACTGATAAGGATATTAGCAGTCACTGAGGGGTTCTGTGCCCATATAAAAGCACAAGGCTGCAGGCTGAGTTATACAGGGAACTCTGAGTATCACTCATGTATTATAAGGGATAATGTACCCCCCTACTGTAAATGATAAGGATATTTAGCAGTCACTGAGGGGTTCTGCTGCCCATATAAAGGCACAGGCTGCAGGCTGAGTTATACAGGGAACTCTGAGTATCACTCATGTATTATAAGGGATAATGTACCCCCTACTGTAAATGATAAGGATATTAGCAGTCACTGAGGGGTTCTGTGGCCCATATAAAGGCACAAGGCTGCAGGCTGAGTTATACAGGAACTCTGAGTATCACTCATGTATTATAGGGATAATGTACCCCCTACTGTAAATGATAAGGATATTAGCAGTCACTGAGGGGTTCTGTGCCCATATAAGGCACAAGGCTGCAGGCTGAGTTATACAGGGAACTCTGAGTAATCAACTCATGTATTATAAGGGATAGATGTAACCCCCTACTGTAAATGATAAGGATATTAGGCAGTCACTGAGGGGGTTCCCATAGGCCAAGGCCAGGCTGAGTTATACAGGAATCCCTCATGTATTATAAGGGATAATGTACCCCCTACTGTAAATGATAAGGATATTAGCAGTCACTGAGGGTTCTGTGCCCCCATATAAAGGCACAAGGCTGCAGGCTGAGTTATACAGGGAACTCTGAGTATCACTCATGTATTATAAGGGATAATGTACCCCCTACTGTAAATGATAAGGATATTAGCAGTCACTGAGGGGTTCTGTGCCCATATAAAGGCACAAGGCTGCAGGCTGAGTTATACAGGGAACTCTGAGTATCACTCATGTATTATAAGGGATAATGTACCCCCTACTGTAACTGATAAGGATATTAGCAGTCACTGAGGGGTTCTGTGCCCATATAAAGGCACAAGGCTGCAGGCTGAGTTATACAGGGAACTCTGAGTATCACTCATGTATAAGGGATAATGTACCCCCTACTGTAAATGATAAGGATATTAGCAGTCACTGAGGGGCTCTGTGCCCATATAAAGGCACAAGGCTGCAGGCTGAGTTATACAGGGAACTCTGAGTATCACTCATGTATTATAAGGGATAATGTACCCCCTACTGTAAATGATAAGGATATTAGCAGTCACTGAGGGGTTCTGTGCCCATATAAAGGCACAAGGCTGCAGGCTGAGTTATACAGGGAACTCTGAGTATCACTCATGTATTATAAGGGATAATGTACCCCCTACTGTAAATGATAAGGATATTAGCAGTCACTGAGGGGTTCTGTGCCCCCATATAAAGGCACAAGGCTGCAGGCTGAGTTATACAGGGAACTCTGAGTATCACTCATGTATTATAAGGGATAATGTACCCCCTACTGTAAATGATAAGGATATTAGCAGTCACTGAGGGGTTCTGTGCCCATATAAAGGCACAAGGCTACAGGCTGAGTTATACAGGGAACTCTGAGTATCACTCATGTATAAGGGATAATGTACAAGCCAGGCAGGATAATGCAGATGAGAGAGCTAGATACAGTGTAACCCATATAAAACAATTATGGTGACACGTTACAGTGCAAAGGCAGCACACCAGTAATACACAACTGTGCGTAACTGTATAACCGAGTCACCATGTAATAACCGGACTGGAATTCCACCTGCTGACACCTAATTCAGCTGGAAACCAGTTGTTCCTGAAGGCTCGGGGAGAGGAGTGTTGGCCGCTTATCCCTGTAGAAAGGAAACTGAATGGAATCACCCCCCCCCCCCCCCCCGTGTGAGGCAGGAGGCAAATCCTGAGGCGCTGGGGGAGCCGCCAACTCCGGCATGTCAGGGGATGGGGCCCTCCTTCTCACGCGCAGCTGAAATCTGCCCCTGTATGGTCACATTGAGGTAGGTAGGCAAGGGTTTAAAAAGTAGAACAGAGTGGCAACCAATCAGCAATTAGCTTCAAGCAATGAGAGGCAAATGTGATTGGTTGCTGCCAGTCAGTACATATGTGCAATTCAAGCCTCACTGGTTGTTGCAGTAAAACGGATCCCTAAATGGCCCCCCCATGCTACAGTGGGTACATGCTACCAACTATGGGAAGGGATCGCTGGAATAATGCCAAGGGAAATCCTAGGAGAAATTGTCAGATCATCCGAAAAAGGACAATAAGAAATCACAAGCTTAGTGCCCCCCCGAACCTGCATTCCCCCCCCTAACGGCCTCTCTTTAGCTTTCCCCTGGGAGCTCTCAGTACCCAACGCTGTCTCTCATTTTCCCCTCTCCTTCCCTCAGCCGTGTCTCTGCCTAACAGACTGCTGCCTCTCTTTGCTTTATCCCCCAAAACATGGATTATTGCTATTACTGCCCCCCCCCTCCGTATGGCACTGCTCGTCTCTCATTTAATTTCCCAAAATCCACCTTTTCCACTCATTCTTCCCACTAATTGTTCCTATCAGCAAACCCCCATTTCATTTCTCATCCTTCTCCCCCAACTCTATATATCTCCCAACTCCATTTTCCCTCTCTAAGCCCCCATCTCTCTCCCACTTTATATACAGCGCTTATGTCTCTCCCCATTATACCCCCTGCCCCGTCTCTCCCCATTATACCCCCTGCCCGTCTCTCCCCATTATACCCCCTGCCCGTCTCTCCCCATTATACCCCCTGCCCGTCTCTCCCCATTATACCCCCTGCCCGTCTCTCCCCATTATACCCCCTGCCCGTCTCTCCCCATTATACCCCCTGCCCTTCTCTCCCCATTATACCCCCTGCCCGTCTCTCCCCATTATACCCCCCATGTCTCTCCCCATTATACCCCCTGCCCTGTCTCTCACCCATCTATACCCCCTGCCCCGTCTCTCCCCATTATACCCCCTGCCCTTCTCCCCATTATACCCCCTGCCCTCTCTCCCCATTATACCCCCTGCCCTGTCTCTCCCCATTATACCCCTGCTGTCTCTCCCCATTATACCCCCCATGTCTCTCCCCATTATACCCCCCATGTCTCTCCCCATTATACCCCTGCCTGTCTCTCCCCATTATACCCCCTGCCTGTCTCTCCCCATTATACCCCCCATGTCTCTCCCCCAATATAACTTGTGCGCCCCCAACGTCTCCCAAACTTCCCTCCCAGACTCCTCCCCACGCTGCTCCCTATGCCCCACACTCCCTCCCCCCGTACCAAGGAATATGGCCAGAATTAGTCTCAAGGCCGGCTCCTCCGCCACTAGATACAACACTGAATCCCCGGTCGCCGTCATCTTCCCTCTCCCTGCCAGGCCTGCCTCGGACCCGGAGCCCCCTCACACAGGCCACGCCCCAGCCAGGATGGCTTCCGTGTAACCACGCCCAGCTCCCAGCTGGTTGGCTTGGCGAACATGTGGAGCACGGATGGGCGTGGCGATATCCTAAACAGCCTGATCCTGAGAGCCGCTCTGATTGGCTACTGTGCGCTGGGGTTACAAGCGGTCTGTGTGTGAGTGCCCAGGTAGGATTTGGGGAAAACTTGTTATTGGGCGGGGCACGCAGAAAGTAGAGGCTGCACCATCAGGAACAATGCGCGTTCATGTGGATTTGGCGGGCTGCCTGGCTGCAGCGGGCACTCTCACAGCGCTGGGCCCACACTGCTCCCCTGGGTACTTTATCCCTCAGTTCAGTCGGTAGGTTACATTCAGTATAATAATAATGCTACTGAGCTGCCAGCCAATGGAATGACAGGAACCGAACTGATTTTAAACAAAAACTTAAAAAAAGAAAAAATAATTGTGGGGGTTTATTTGATATTATGTAATGGTACAGTCACACACGGACCCGGGCTTCTGGCTGCTGATATAAAGCTGTTGCTGAACTTGAACAACACGCACAGCCCTATGCCGTAATGGTAACTCCTCTCCCCGTATGTGGCCAGTGGCTGTAATGTTCTAACCAGCTGCCTGTTAGTAACTGGGTGGCACCCTGGGTGCCTGTATATAACTTGCCTAACTGATGTTGTATCAGCCAGTACCACTGATTCAGGGGGGGGATCCCACAACTTCCCAGCTCCCCCTGTAACTCCCCTTCCTTGTACCTATCTAATGTATCAGCCAGTACCACTGATTCAGGGGGGGATCCCACAACTTCCCAGCCCCCCTGTAACTCCCCTTCCTTGTACCTATCTAATGTATCAGCCAGTACCACTGATTCAGGGGGGATCCCACAACTTCCCAGCTCCCCCTGTAACTCCCCTTCCTTGTACCTATCTAATGTATCAGCCAGTACCACTGATTCAGGGGGGGATCCCACAACTTCCCAGCTCCCCTGTAACTCCCCTTCCTTGTACCTATCTAATGTATCTGCCAGTACCACTGATTCAGGGGGGGGATCCCACAACTTCCCAGCTCCCCCCTGTAACTCCCCTTCCTTGTACCTATCTAATGTATCAGCCAGTACCACTGATTCAGGGGGGGGGGATCCCACAACTTCCCAGCTCCCCCTGTAACTCCCCTTCCTTGTACCTATCTAATGTATCTGCCAGTACCACTGATTCAGGGGGGATCCCCACAACTTCCCAGCCCCCCTGTAACTCCCCTTCCTTGTACTATCTAATGTATCTGCCAGTACCACTGATTCAGGGGGGGATCCCACAACTTCCCAGCTCCCCCTGTAACTCCCCTTCCTTGTACCTATCTAATGTATCAGCCAGTACCACTGATTCAGGGGGGGGATCCACACTTCCCAGCTCCCCCTGTAACTCCCCTTCCTTGTACCTATCTAATGTATCTGCCAGTACCACTGATTCAGGGGGGGGGATCCCACAACTTCCCAGCTCCCCCTGTAACTCCCCTTCCTTGTACCTATCTAATGTATCTGCCAGTACCCACTGATTCAGGGGGGGATCCCACAACTTCCCAGCTCCCCCTGTAACTCCCCTTCCTTGTACCTATCTAATGTATCAGCCAGTACCACTGATTCAGGGGGGATCCCACAACTTCCCAGCTGCCCCTGTAACTCCCCTTCCTTGTACCTATCTAATGTATCTGCCAGTACCACTGATTCAGGGGGGGGATCCCACAACTTCCCAGCCCCCCTGTAACTCCCCTTCCTTGTACCTATCTAATGTATCTGCCAGTACCACTGATTCAGGGGGGGGGATCCCACAACTTCCCAGCTCCCCCTGTAACTCCCCTTCCTTGTACCTATCTAATGTATCTGCCAGTACCACTGATTCAGATCTATATTGTTACCCCATTATACCCCCCATGTCTCTCTCTCCCCATTATACCCCCTGCCTGTCTCTCCCCATTATACCCCCCCTCTCTCCCCATTATACCCCCTGCCTGTCTCTCCCCATTATACCCCCTGCCCGTCTCTCCCCATTATACCCCCTGTCTCTCCCCATTATACCCCCTGCCTGTCTCTCCCCATTATACCCCCTGCCCGTCTCTCCCCATTATACCCCTGTCTCTCCCCATTATACCCCCCATGTCTCTCCCCCAATATAACTTGTGCGCCCCCAACGTCTCCCAAACTTCCCTCCCAGACTCCTCCCCACGCTGCTCCCTATGCCCCACACTCCCTCCCCCCGTACCAAGGAATATGGCCAGAATTAGTCTCAAGGCCGGCTCCTCCGCCACTAGATACAACACTGAATCCCCGGTCGCCGTCATCTTCCCTCTCCCTGCCAGGCCTGCCTCGGACCCGGAGCCCCCTCACACAGGCCACGCCCAGCCAGGATGGCTTCCGTGTAACCACGCCCAGCTCCCAGCTGGTTGGCTTGGCGAACATGTGGAGCACGGATGGGCGTGGCGATATCCTAAACAGCCTGATCCTGAGAGCCGCTCTGATTGGCTACTGTGCGCTGGGGTTACAAGCGGTCTGTGTGTGAGTGCCCAGGTAGGATTTGGGGGAAAACTTGTTATTGGGCGGGGCACGCAGAAAGTAGAGGCTGCACCATCAGGAACAATGCGCGTTCATGTGGATTTGGCGGGCTGCCTGGCTGCAGCGGGCACTCTCACAGCGCTGGGCCCACACTGCTCCCCTGGGTACTTTATCCCTCAGTTCAGTCGGTAGGTTACATTCAGTATAATAATAATGCTACTGAGCTGCCAGCCAATGGAATGACAGGAACCGAACTGATTTTAAACAAAAACTTAAAAAAAGAAAAAATAATTGTGGGGGTTTATTTGATATTATGTAATGGTACAGTCACACACGGACCCGGGCTTCTGGCTGCTGATATAAAGCTGTTGCTGAACTTGAACAACACGCACAGCCCTATGCCGTAATGGTAACTCCTCTCCCCGTATGTGGCCAGTGGCTGTAATGTTCTAACCAGCTGCCTGTTAGTAACTGGGTGGCACCCTGGGTGCCTGTATATAACTTGCCTAACTGATGTTGTATCAGCCAGTACCACTGATTCAGGGGGGGGGATCCCACAACTTCCCAGCTCCCCCTGTAACTCCCCTTCCTTGTACCTATCTAATGTATCAGCCAGTACCACTGATTCAGGGGGGGATCCACAACTTCCCAGCTCCCCTGTAAACTCCCCTTCCTTGTACCTATCTAATGTATCAGCCAGTACCACTGATTCAGGGGGGGGATCCACACTTCCCAGCTCCCCCTGTAACTCCCCTTCCTTGTACCTATCTAATGTATCAGCCAGTACCACTGATTCAGGGGGGATCCCACAACTTCCCAGCTCCCCCTGTACTCCCCTTCCTTTGTACCTATCTAATGTATCTGCCAGTACCACTGATTCAGGGGGGATCCCACAACTTCCCAGCTCCCCCCTGTAACTCCCCTTCCTTGTTACCTATCTAATGTATCAGCCAGTACCACTGATCAGGGGGGGGATCCCACAACTTCCCAGTCCCCCTGTAACTCCCCTTCCTTGCTACCTATCTAATGTATCTGCCAGTACCACTGATTCAGGGGGGATCCCACAACTTCCCAGCCCCTGTAACCTTACTCCCTCCTTGTACCTATCTAATGTATCTGCCAGTACCACGGATTCAGGGGGGATCACCACAACTTTCGCAGCTCCCCCTGTAACCGTCCCCTTCTTGGCTACCTATCTAATGTATCAGCCAGTACCACCTGATTCAGGGGGGGGATCCCCACAACTTCCCAGCTCCCCCTGTAACTCCCCCTGTCCCTTGTACCTATCTAATGTATCAGCCAGTACCACTTGATCAGGGGGGGGAATCCCACAACTTCCCAGCGTCCCCCTGTAACTCCCCTTCTGTACCTATCTAATGTATCTGCCAGTACCACTGATTCAGGGGGGGGGATCCCACAACTTCCCAGCTCCCCTGTAACTCCCCTTCCTTGTACCTATCTAATGTATCAGCCAGTACCACTGATTCAGGGGGGGATCCCACAACTTCCCAGCTGCCCCTGTAACTCCCCTTCCTTGTACCTATCTAATGTATCTGCCAGTACCACTGATTCAGGGGGGGGGGATCCCACAACTTCCCAGCCCCCCTGTAACTCCCCTTCCTTGTACCTATCTAATGTATCTGCCAGTACACTGATTCAGGGGGGGGGATCCCACAACTTCCCAGCTCCCCCTGTAACTCCCCTTCCTTGTACCTATCTAATGTATCTGCCAGTACCACTGATTCAGGGGGGGATCCCACAACTTCCCAGCCCCCCCTGTAACTCCCCTTCCTTGTACCTATCTAATGTATCTGCCAGTACCACTGATTCAGGGGGGGGATCCCACAACTTCCCAGCTCCCCCTGTAACTCCCCTTCCTTGTACCTATCTAATGTATCAGCCAGTACCACTGATTCAGGGGGGATCCCACAACTTCCCAGCTCCCCCTGTAACTCCCCTTCCTTGTACCTATCTAATGTATCTGCCAGTACCACTGATTCAGGGGGGGATCCCACAACTTCCCAGCTCCCCCTGTAACTCCCCTTCCTTGTACCTATCTAATGTATCTGCCAGTACCACTGATTCAGGGGGGGGGATCCCACAACTTCCAGCCCCCTGTAACTCCCCTTCCTTGTACCTATCTAATGTATCTGCCAGTACCACTGATTCAGGGGGGGGGATCCCACAACTTCCCAGCCCCCCCCTGTAACTCCCCTTCCTTGTACCTATCTAATGTATCTGCCAGTACCACTGATTCAGGGGGGGATCCCACAACTTCCCAGCCCCCCCCTGTAACTCCCCTTCCTTGTACCTATCTAATGTATCAGCCAGTACCACTGATTCAGGGGGGGATCCCACAACTTCCCAGCTCCCCCTGTAACTCCCCTTCCTTGTACCTATCTAATGTATCTGCCAGTACCACTGATTCGAGGGGGGGGCACTAGGGGAGTACGAAAGGTAAATCTGGCCCTTGGTTGGGGAGAGGGGCGGGGTCACGGGAGGGGGTGGAGGAGAGCTTGAGGGGAGTAATAGATTCCGGAATTGCAGGATATTCATGGAACTATCCCTGACAGCGAGAGGCGCTGGCTGCAGCTGGGCGTCCTTCTTCAGCGGTTCCTCTCGTTATGCGGCGGTGCCAGGCCCTTTTATAAGGTTGCGCCCCGTGTGTATTGACCTCACACGTACCCAGGGGCGCAACCTTATAAAAGGGCCTGTCACCGCCGCATAAGGAGGGGAGCTGCTGAAGAAGCAGCAGCATCTATGGGGGGCACTGTGTATGGGGGGTACTGTCTATTGGGCTATTGGGGGCACTTTGTATGGGCAAAGCTGGTACATAGTTATAACTCACTTTTAACTGACTGCCTTCTCTCTATATTTGTATTTATATGTAGGAGTTGCTATATTGTTTCCCTTAGGTAGTACAGTATGTGGGTATAGCACTTTGCGTCTGATCCCACCATTTCAACTATATAAAAGGAGTATTTTTTTTAGAAAAAAATTTAATGGGGTGTGGTAATTGGAGCATGGGAGGTATGTGTTACCCCTACCCTGGGTGCTACTGGGAGGGCTGTGACTGTAAGTGGGGGGCACAGTAAGTGACATTATTGCTTCTCCGGATGGAGGGGGGATATTCCCAGCCCCCTGTCTGTGTTCTTGGGCCTATTTATCCCTGGGGAATTCTCCAGAAAATATCCACTTCTGTATCCTCAGGGGACATTTCCTATGGGCATAAATAGGTACAAATACACAGTAGAGCTGCCCCGTAGAGCTTGCGCTCCATCGTGTTACAGGTAATGGTGACAGTGAGTCTGTTACTGGGGCTGATATTCTGGGCCCATACTCTATATAGGCACTGGGCCAATGGGACTGGTTCCTGTATGGGAAGCCACATGGGGTAATTAGTGAGTCGGTAGCGGCGACTAATCGCTCCAATTTAACTGCCACAGACTAATATATAAGTCGCTGCGACTAATCGCCCTGTGTGTCTCCCCCCCTAAAGGACAGTGACAGCCGCATTGATCACATCTGTGGCCCTTTTATTGGCTTATGGGGCCCCCACCAGATGTTGGGCTACAAAGTGGCTTCTGCAGTCCTGCCTACACTTGGCTACAGCCTTAAAGGGCAAGTCAACCTAAACAATTATTTTTTTGCCTAGTAAACGTAATTCTAAGCAACTTTCCACAATGACTTTATTTTACAAAAAGTTATTTGTTAATGTCATTGCTATTGAAAGAAGCATTTGCTGAGCTCCTGGTTATGATTATTTAAACCAAGTCTCCCCCAGCGATACAGGTCTGTCAGGCTGCTGCCTTGCGTTACATTGGTTTAATAGTGGGAGCCCCCAGGGCAGGGAGTAGAAAAGGGCAAACACTGCTTTAAATAGCAATTATATGTACAAATAACTTACACCATGACACGTCTGTAATCAGTGGATATTGGGAAGTTGTTTAGGATTATGTTTTATTAGGCAAACTTTATGTTTTGGGTGTACTTGTCCTTTAATCCCATGATATCCTTTGCTCAGATCATGCTGAAACAATCCTTTTGCTTTATAGCTGTACTGGTTCATAGAGAAGGTACTAATATGGCTGCACCCAGAGCCGTGGCGCTGCTGCATACCGGCACATATTGTAGCAGTTTTGCCCTGAAATCTGCCCCGTGTGCCTGCGCCTCCCCCCACGGCTCCGGGAACAGAAGGGATATTGCGCATAGGGGTGCGGTTCCGCTCATAGTAACCCCTCGTGTCCATTGTGTAGCTGCACGGGTTTCATGTTAATCCTTATATTAACTCTCTGTATATTTAACCCTATGTGTATTTGTGCCCCTCAGGATGCTGGGAGGGATGCACCACAAAGATGCGCTGCAGCGGCTGCCGGTTACTCTGCTTCATGATATGATCATCGAGGGACTGAACATCTCGTTCCCAGTGGCATTCTGACTCCCATCATGCACAGTACCATCATGGTGAGAGGGGCTGCAGGCTAAAGCACACAATATATGGCTCATCCCAATATGCACTGTACCCCCCTTTATGCCTCTCATCCCTCCTAATAACGAGCAACTGGATCCACACGGAACAGACCCCCCAAGTGAGCATTTTGCCACCAAAGTCTGTCTGTCTGAATCCCTATGCTTCTATAGTTTTATGTTATCTCTCAGTACAGGCTATGAGCAAACTTAGGGGGCTGTTCCTGCTTAACTGTGCTTAGTACAGGGGAATCCCTATGCTGCCGTTGATTCATGGTATCTCTCTGTACAGGCTATGAGCAAACTTAGGGGGCTGTTACTGCTGAATTGTGCTTTGTTCAGGGGAATCCCTATGCTGCCATAGTTTTTTGGTATCTCTCTGTCCAGGCTATAAGCAAACTTAGGGGGCTGTTCCTGCTGAATTGTGCTTAGTACAGGGGAATCCCTATGTGCCATAGTTTTATGGTATCTCTCTGTACAGGCTATGAGCAAACTTAGGGGGCTGTTCCTGCTGAATTGTGCTTAGTACAGAGGAATCCCTATGCTTCCATAGTTTTATGGTATCTCTCTGTACAGGCTATGAGCAAACTTAGAGGGCTGTTCCTGCTGAATTGTGCTTAGTACAGGGGAATCCCTATGTGCCATAGTTTTATGGTATCTGTCTGTACAGGCTATGAGCAAACTTAGGGGGCTGTTCCTGCTGAATTGTGCTTAGTACAGGGGAATCCCTATGTGCCATAGTTTTATGGTATCTCTCTGTACAGGCTATGAGCAAACTTAGGGGGCTGTTCCTGCTGAATTGTGCTTAGTACAGGGGAATCCCATGTGCCATAGTTTTATGGTATCTCTCTGTACAGGCTATGGGCAAACTTAGGGGGCTGTTCCTGCTGAATTGTGCTTAGTACAGGGGAATCCCTATGTGCCATAGTTTTATGGTATCTCTCTGTACAGGCTATGGGCAAACTTAGGGGGCTGTTCCTGCTGAATTGTGCTTAGTACAGGGGAATGCCTATGTGCCATAGTTTTATGGTATCTCTCTGTACAGGCTATGAGCAAACTTAGGGGGCTGTTCCTGCTGAATTGTGCTTAGTACAGGGGAATCCCTATGTGCCATAGTTTTATGGTATCTCTCTGTACAGGCTATGAGCAAACTTAGGGGGCTGTTCCTGCTTAACTGTGCTTACTACAGGGGAATCCGTATGCTGCCGTAGATTCATGGTATCTCTCTGTACAGGCAATGAGCATACTTAGGGGGCTGTCCCTGCTGAATTATGCTTAGTACAGGGGAATCCCTATGTGCCATAGTTTTATGGTTTCGCTCTGTACAGGCTATGAGGAAATGTAGGGGGCTGTTCCTGCTGAATTGTGCTTATTACAGTGGTATCACTTTCGTTCCATAGGTTTATGGTATCTCTCTATACAGGCTATGAGCAAAGCTAGGGGGCTGTTCCTGCTGAATTGTTCTTAGTACAGGGTTTTCCCTATGCTTCTATAGTTTTGTGGTACCTTTCTGTACAGGCTATGAGCAAACTTAGGGGGCTGTTCCTGCTTAACTGTGCTTACTACAGGGGAATCCGTATGCTGCCGTAGATTCATGGTATCTCTCTGTACAGGCAATGAGCACACTTAGGGGGCTGTTCCTGCTGAATTGTGCTTAGTACAGGGGAATCCCTATGCTGCCATAGTTTTATGGTATCTCTCTGTACAGGCTATGAGCAACCCTAGGGGGCTGTTCCTTCTGAATTGTTCTTAGTACAGGGTTTTCCCTATGCTTCTATAGTTTTATGGCATCTCTCTGTACAGGCTATGAGCAAACCTATGGGGCTGTTCCTGCTGAATTGTTCTTAGTACAGGAGAATCCCTATGCTTCTATAGTTTTATGTTATCTCTCAGTACAGGCTATGAGCAAACTTAGGGGGCTGTTCCTGCTTAACTGTGCTTAGTACAGGGGAATCCCTATGCTGCCGTTGATTCATGGTATCTCTCTGTACAGGCAATGAGCAAACTTAGGGGGCTGTTCCTGCTTAACTGTGCTTAGTACAGTAGAATCCCTTTGCTTCCATAGTTATATGGTATCTCTCTGTACAGGCTATGAGTAAACTTAGGGGCCTGTTCCTGCTGAATTGTGCTTAGTACAGAGGAATCCCTATGCTACCATAGATTTATGGTATCTCTCTGTACAGGCTATGAGCAAACTTAGGGGGCTGTTCCTGCTGAATTGTGCTTAGTACAGGGGAATCCCTATGTGCCATAGTTTTATGGTATCTCTCTGTACAGGCTATGAGCAAACTTAGGGCGCTGTTCCTGCTGAATTGTGCTTAGTACAGGGGAATCCCTATGTGCCATAGTTTTATGGTATCTCTCTGTACAGGCTATGAGCAAACTTAGGGGGCTGTTCCTGCTGAATTGTGCTTAGTACAGGGGAATCCCTATGTGTCATAGTTTTATGGTATCTCTCTGTACAGGCTATGAGCAAACTTAGGGGGCTGTTCCTGCTGAATTGTGCTTAGTACAGAGGCTGGGTGGGTATCACTGATGGGTGTATATATATATATATATATATATATATATATATATATATATATATATAATCCAAAAATGGGAAGCACACCTGCAAAAGTTACTATACCTAGGTGCTAGAGCCAGGAAATCTTTAAATCAACAAAGTGTCAGCACTCATAGGATTTTCACACGGAGTCAAATCAAACCATCAAAGCAATTATGATGCAAACGGTGAAGCTTTAATACCAACGTTTCAGTCCGCACTTGGGACTTTCGTCAGGGAATACAGTATTCCCTGACGAAAGTCCCAAGTGCGGACTGAAACGTTGGTATTAAAGCTTCACCGTTTGCATCATAATTGCTTTGATGGTTTGATTTGACTCCGTGTGAAAATCCTATGAGTGCTGACACTTTGTTGATTTATATATATATATATATATATGGTCAGTGTTTATAGATGGTGGGGGAAGGAGTGTGGGGCATAGGGAGCCGCGTGAGGAGGAGTCTGGGAGGGAAGTTTGGGAGATGTTGGGGGCGCACAAGTTATATTGGGGGAGAGATAGGCAGGGGGTATAATGGGGAGAGACAGGCAGGGGGTATAATGGGGAGAGACAGGCAGGGGGTATAATGGGGAGAGACAGGCAGGGGGTATATTGGGGGAGAGACAGGCAGGGGGTATAATGGGGAGAGACAGGCAGGGGGTATAATGGGGAGAGACAGGCAGGGGGTATATTGGGGGAGAGACAGGCATGGGGTATAATGGGGAGAGACGGGCAGGGGGTATAATGGGGAGAGACGGGCAGGGGGTATAATGGGGAGAGACAGGCAGGGGGTATAATGGGGAGAGACGGGCAGGGGGTGTATAAGAGAGAGAGGCAGGGGGTATAATGGGGAGAGACAGGCAGGGGGTATAATGGGGAGAGAGGGGCAGGGGGTATAATGGGGAGAGACGGGCAGGGGGTATAATGGGGAGAGACGGGCAGGGGGTATAATGGGGAGAGAGGGGCAGGGGTTATAATGGGGAGAGACATAAGCGCTGTATATAAAGTGGGAGAGAGATGGGGGCTTAGAGAGGGAACATGGAGTTGGGAGATATATAGAGTTGGGGGAGAAGAGTGTTATTAGAATGGAGAGACATGGCCGACAGATATGAGATATATATATATATATATAGAGAGAGAGAGAGAGAGAACATACAAAGAGAGTGGGGAAAGTTTTGGATGTTAAAGTCAAAAGATATAATAGGGATATACATGAGTGATATGTATAGTTTGGGGAGAAATATAGGAAATATAGGTGCTGTTAGAATAGGAACATAATGGGGAGAGACGAGAGTGAGACAGAAGGAAAAGGTTTAATGGGTGCCGGCAGGATACATGGGTGCTGGCAGAATGGGATGAGTGATTTAATAGATTGATGAGGAGCAGAATAAGATTGTTGGAGATGCTTGAGGGTCGGGGGGTGGGTAATGGGAATTCCAGGGGGGGCTGTAAGGTGCCACAGACAGTCACTATTTATTGGGCTGGGGGTGCTGTTTGCTCCTCTGGGTACTGGGAATGCCAGGGGGGCTGTAAGGTGCCACAGGCAGTCACTATTTATTGGGCTGGGGGGGCTGTTTGTGCCTCTGGGTACTGGGAATGCCAGGGGGGCTGTAAGGTGCCACAGACAGTCACTATTTATTGGGCTGGGGGAGTGTTTGTGCCTCTGGGTACTGGGAATGCCAGGGGGGCTGTAAGGTGCCACAGGCAGTCACTATTTATTGGGCTGGGGGGGCTGTTTGTGCCTCTGGGTACTGGGAATGCCAGGGGGGGCTGTAAGGTGCCACAGACAGTCACTATTTATTGGGCTGGGGGGGGAGTGTTTGTGCCTCTGGGTACTGGGAATGCCAGGGGGGCTGTAAGGTGCCACAGACAGTCACTATTTATTGGGCTGGGGGGGGCTGTTTGTGCCTCTGGGTACTGGGAATGCCAGGGGGGCTGTAAGGTGCCACAGACAGTCACTATTTATTGGGCTGGGGGGGGGGGGCTGTTTGTGCCTCTGGGTACTGGGAATGCCAGGGGGACTGTAAGGTGCCCCAGACAGTCACTATTTATTGGGCTAGGGGGGGGCTGTTTGTGGCCTCTGGGTACTGGGAATGCCAGAAGGGCTGTAAGGTGCCACAGACAGTCACTATTTATTGGGCTGGGGGGGCTGTTTGTGCCTCTGGGTTCTGGGAATGCCAGGGGGGGGGCTGTAAGGTGCCACATTTATTGGGCTGGGGGGGCTGTTTGTGCCTCTGGGTACTGGGAATGCCAGGGGGGGGGCTGTAAGGTGCCACAGACAGTCACTATTTATTGGGCTGGCGGGCTGTTTGTGCCTCTGGGTACTGGGAATGCCGGGGGGGCTGTAAGGTGCCACAGACAGTCACTATTTATTGGGCTGGGGGTGCTGTTTGCTCCTCTGGGTACTGGGAATGCCAGGGGGGCTGTAAGGTGCCACAGGCAGTCACTATTTATTGGGCTGGGGGGGCTGTTTGTGCCTCTTGGTACTGGGAATGCCAGGGGGGCTGTAAGGTGCCACAGGCAGTCACTATTTATTGGGCTGGGGGGGCTGTTTGTGCCTCTGGGTACTGGGAATGCCAGGGGGGCTGTAAGGTGCCACAGACAGTCACTATTTATTGGGCTGGGGGGGGCTGTTTATGCCTCTGGGTACTGGGAATGCCAGGGGGGCTGTAAGGTGCCACAGACAGTCACTATTTATTGGGCTGGAGGGGCTGTTTGTGCCTCTGGGTACTGGGAATGCCAGGGGGGCTGTAAGGTGCCACAGACAGTCACTATTTATTGGGCTGGGGGGGGGCTGTTTGTGCCTCTGGGTACTGGGAATGCCAGGGGGACTGTAACGTGCCCCAGACAGTCACTATTTATTGGGCTGGGGGTGCTGTTTGCTCCTCTGGGTACTGGGAATGCCAGGGGGGCTGTAAGGTGCCACAGACAGTCACTATTTATTGGGCTGGGGGGCTGTTTGTGCCTCTGGGTACTGGGAATGCCAGGGGGGCTGTAAGGTACCACAGACAGTCACTATTTATTGGGCTGGGGGGGGGGCTGCTTGTGCCTCTGGGTACTGGGAATGCCAGGGGGGCTGTAAGGTGCCACAGGCAGTCACTATTTATTGGGCTGGGGGGGGCTGTTTGTGCCTCTTGGTACTGGGAATGCCAGGGGGGCTGTAAGGTGCCACAGGCAGTCACTATTTATTGGGCTGGGGGGGGCTGTTTGTGCCTCTTGGTACTGGGAATGCCAGGGGGGCTGTAAGGTGCCACAGGCAGTCACTATTTATTGGGCTGGGGGGGCTGTTTGTGCCTCTGGGTACTGGGAATGCCAGGGGGGCTGTAAGGTGCCACAGACAGTCACTATTTATTGGGCTGGGGGAGTGTTTGTGCCTCTGGGTACTGGGAATGCCAGGGGGGCTGTAAGGTGCCACAGACAGTCACTATTTATTGGGCTGGGGGGGGAGTGTTTGTGCCTCTGGGTACTGGGAATGCCAGGGGGGCTGTAAGGTGCCACAGACAGTCACTATTTATTGGGCTGGGGGGGCTGTTTGTGCCTCTGGGTACTGGGAATGCCAGGGGGGCTGTAAGGTGCCACAGACAGTCACTATTGGGCTGGGGGGGCTGTTTGTGCCTCTGGGTACTGGGAATGCCAGAGGGGCTGTAAGGTGCCACAGACAGTCACTATTTATTGGGCTGGGGGGGCTGTTTGTGCCTCTGGGTACTGGGAATGCCAGGGGGGCTGTAAGGTGCCACAGACAGTCACTATTTATTGGGCTGGGGTAGTGCTGGGCGGTATACCGGTAAAAACCGATCACCGTTTTTTTTTTTGAAACCGATATGAAATTTCTACATACCGGTGTGCTGAATACTTCCGGGTGCGCACGTGACGTCAGCGCGCACACTCTACAAAAGCGCCATCGCTAGGACGCATTCAGAGTCGGATACCAATGTGAGCTGTCGGGGGGTGCCTGGCCAGTAATTATATTTTATGTGAAAGGGATGGGGTTGTGTTTGGGGGGGGTGGGGTGGGGGGTTATATTTATGTGAACGGGATGGGGGGGTGTTTGGGGTGGGGGTGGGTGGGTGGGTTATACTTATGTGAAGGGGATGGGGTTGTGTTTGGGGGGGGTGGGGTGGGGGGTTATATTTATGTGAAGGGGATGGGGGGGTGTTTGGGGTGGGGTGGGGGGGTGTGTGCGGATGGGGGGGTGTTTGGGGTGGGGGGGTGCGTGCGGATGGGGGGGTGTTTGGGGTGGGGGGGTGCGTGCGGATGGGGGGTTGCGTGCGGATGGGGGGGTGCGTGCGGATGGGGGGGTGGGGGGGCTGCGTGCGGATGGGGGGGTGTTTGGGGTGGCGGGGGGGGTGCGGGTGGCGGGTGTTTGGGGTGGTCACCTAATCATGCATGGGGAAAAAAAAATACCGTCAAATACCGTGATACCGATATAATTTTGAAAAATACCGTGATATAAATTTTTGGTCATACCGCCCAGCACTAGGCTGGGGGAGTGTTTGTGCCTCTGGGTACTGGGAATGCCAGGGGGGCTGTAAGGTGCCACAGGCAGTCACTATTTATTGGGCTGGGGGGGGGCTGTTTGTGCCTCTGGGTACTGGGAATGCCAGGGGGCTGTAAGGTGCCACAGACAGTCAACTATTTATTGGGCTGGGGGGGCTGTTTGTGCCTCTTGGTACTGGGAATGCCAGGGGGGCTGTAAGGTGCCACTAGACAGTCACTATTTATTGGGGCTGGGGGGGAGTGTTTGTGCCTCTGGGTACTGGGAATGCCAGGGGGCTGTAAGGTGCCACAGACAGTCACTATTTATTGGGCTGGGGGGGGCTGTTTGTGCCTCTGGGTACTGGAATGCCAGGGGGGCTGTAAGGTGCCACAGACAGTCACTATTTATTGGGCTGGGGGGCTGTTTGTGCCTCTGGGTACTGGGAATGCCAGGGGGGCTGTAAGGTGCCACAGACAGTCACTATTTATTGGGCTGGGGGGGGCTGTTTGTGCCTCTGGGTACTGGGAATGCCAGGGGGACTGTAAGGTGCCCCAGACAGTCACTATTTATTGGGCTAGGGGGGGGGGCTGTTTGTGCCTCTGGGTACTGGGAATGCCAGAAGGGCTGTAAGGTGCCACAGACAGTCACTATTTATTGGGCTAGGGGGGGCTGTTTGTGCCTCTGGGTTCTGGGAATGCCAGGGGGGGGGCTGTAAGGTGCCACATTTATTGGGCTGGGGGGCTGTTTGTGCCTCTGGGTACTGGGAATGCCAGGGGGGGCTGTAAGGTGCCACAGACAGTCACTATTTATTGGGCTGGGGGGGGCTGTTTGTGCCTCTGGGTACTGGGAATGCCAGGGGGGCTGTAAGGTGCCACATTTATTGGGCTGGGGGGCTGTTTGTGCCTCTGGGTACTGGGAATGCCAGGGGGGCTGTAAGGTGCCACAGACAGTCACTATTTATTGGGCTGGGGGGGGTCTGTTTGTGCCTCTGGGTACTGGGAATGCCAGGGGGGCTGTAAGGTGCCACAGACAGTCACTATTTATTGGGCTAGGGGGGGGCTGTTTGTGCCTCTGGGTACTGGGAATGCCAGGGGGGCTGTAAGGTGCCACAGACAGTCACTATTTATTGGGCTGGGGGGGGGGGGCTGTTTGTGCCTCTGGGTACTGGGAATGCCAGGGGGGCTGTAAGGTGCCACAGACAGTCACTATTTATTGGGCTGGGGGGGCTGTTTGTGCCTCTGGGTACTGAGAATGCCAGGGGGGCTGTAAGGTGCCACAGACAGTCACTATTTATTGGGCTGGGGGGCTGTTTGTGCCTCTGGGTACTGGGAATGCCAGGGGGGCTGTAAGGTGCCACAGACAGTCACTATTTATTGGGCTGGGGGGGTAATGTCAGGTGATGTCTCTGGGGAGGGTCGGTGGCTCCCGTGTGTGCGCCATGTAGAGTTTAGTGCCATATTTGCTGCTTGTGGGAAGGGGTGTTTGTTTGTGTGGTGGGGGCCTGTGTGTGTAGGAGCAGGACATTGTTATTAACTTGTAATTATAAAGCGCAAGAGAAACAAATATTCACTTTTAAAAGTTTGGGTACTGGGGGTGTGTGTCCTGCCCCCTGTATGCGGGGAGGAAGGGTTCAGTATAGTGTTGGGGGGCGGTGGGGGGGGGGGGGCTGGTTACTTGGTGAATTTCCCCTGTCGGTGGCGGAGTTGTGGTTTGTATCTTGTATGAGGGCGGTGGAGAGGCCTATCTTCTGGAGGGGGTGTGGCCTCTCCCACCTATAGGGGTAAGGGGGAGTGTCTATTCTAATTGGAGGGAGGGTCCTGTCTCATGTTGGGCGGGGTAAGGGGTGTGGCATGTAGTTGGGGGGGTGTCCTACATGTGGGGGTTAGGGCGACTGTCCTGCTTTTGGGGGTGTATGGGGGGGGCAGAGTGTCTTTTCTCCATTGAATAGGGGGAGTGTCCTACCCTGTGCATGGGTGGGGGAGGGGATGTGCCATATTTCTATGTGGCAGTGGATTTGGGGGTTCCTGGCCATGTCTCCTGCATGTTGGGGGACATTAAGGACCAATCCTGACTTGGTGTTGTTGGGGGGCGCGTTTTCTTCTACAAGTCATGGGGCTAGGGTGCTGTGTCTCCTTAGGGTGCAACTGGGCTACCGGAGTGCCATTGCCTCCTCCTATACCAGGGGTCTGCAACCTGCGGCTCGCGAGCCACATGCGGCTCTTTGGATGTGAAGCTGCGGCTCTTTAGTTCCATACATAAATATTATTTATTTTATAACAAAAAAACATTTAAAAATCGTTCTGAATTGATTAACGAGGATTAGGCACCGACTCTATCTCTCAGCCACTTGTACTCGCTTTTCACCACACCCCTCCCCTGTGACATGCGTCGTCACTGTCGTCAGTCCATCGGAAGATTCGTAGCTTCCGACGCCATTGGCTGGCCAATTTAAGGGAGCGCTCAGGCTCTGCACACGGAATGCAAGTGAGGGGGTGGGCGTTGGTACGGACCATGCACAGTTGGTAGTGGCGGCGCGGTATTAGGAGCGCTGATTTGTGAGTAAGCGCCTCTATAGTAATATTGACACACTTGATGTATGGTATATACTTGATGTTAAGAGTGTCGCTGAGGACGCTGTGACCAGATCGCTACACGTAACCCTCGATTTACCTTGCTAAAATGATTAATTGATTTTGCCTGGTTTGAAATATTATCTGGCAGAGAACACAGGATAATTTGAGAGCTTAAGTCAGTGTATTTATCATAAATAATACACAGGGCATCCACACTAAGGAATTTGATTCCCATGAATGACCGAATAAAGGTGATAGTTGGATTATTGATGTATGGTCATTAATAGTCCTTGTTCCCCTGATTGCTGTTCTCTCTCCTTCCCCCTCTCTCCCCTCTACATGTCCACCAATTTTACTATTTTTTACGCTGTCTCTTTGAATTGAGACATGTGTAATGATTGGTTCCACTATGCTAGTAAAATGTAATTTTTGGCTCTTCCGACCCAAAAGGTTGCAGACCCCTGTCCTATACCATTAGCACTCTGTATAGAATGGCTGTGAGAGTGGGCCTAGGTAGGGCCGCCATCTTTTCTTGAAAAAATAAATACCGGCCTTCCTATATGTTAATCTAATTTTTCTATTAATCCCATTGGGGTAAAGCATTGCTTTTACTGGTCAAGCCAGTAATTACTCTCCAGGCGGCAACCCTCGCCCTAGGGGCCCATTCCCCCATCCTCTGTATGAGGGTGACAGTAGGGGGCTTTTGTTGGGTGAGGGGGGGGTAGACATGTCCCCTGTGTTGGAAGGGGGGGCAGTGGATATGTATGTGGGGGGCAGGGGGAATGGGCAGTTTCAAGCCTTTAATAGGCACAACATTGTTATATTGTTATAAACATTCATACAAATTGCACCGGTGGTTTCATCTTTCTTTTTCACATGTTTTATTCAATTTTGCTCATAGATTGAGATACAGGTATAGGACCCATTATCCAGAATGCTCGGGACCAAGGGTATTCCGGATAAGGGGGTCTTTCCGTAATTTGGATCTCCATACCTTAAGTCTACTAAAAAATCAATAAACATTATTAAACCCATTAGGATTGTTTTGTATCCAATAAGGATTATTTATATCTTAGTTGGGATCAAGTACAGGTACTGTTTTATTATTACAGAGAAAAGGGAATAATTTAACCATTAAATAAACCCAATAGGGCTGTTCTGCCCCAATAAGGGGTAATTATATCTTAGTTGGGATCAAGTGCAGGTACTGTTTTATTATTACAGAGAAAAGGGAATCATTTAACCATTAAATAAACCCAATAGGGCTGTTCTGCTCCCAATAAGGGGTAATTATATCTTAGTTGGGATCAAGTACAGGTACTGTTTTATTATTACAGAGAAAAGGGAATCATTTAACCATTAAATAAACCCAATAGGGCTGTTCTGCCCCCAATAAGGGGTAATTATATCTTAGTTGGGATCAATTACAAGGTACTGTTTTATTTCTAAAGAGAAAAAGGAAATCAGTTTTAAAAATCTGAATTATTTGATTAAAATGGAGTCTATGGGAGACAGGCTTTCCGTAATTCGGAGTTTTCTGGATAATGGGTTTCCGGATAAGGGATCCCATACCTGTATGTGTTTTATGAACTTAACATTAATTTCCTGCTGCAAACATGCTGTGTCAGTAGCACCTTCCAGATCACTGGCTCGTGTTTAAAGGGAATATTGTCATGGGAAGCCATGTATGTTACAAACCCATCAGTTAATAGAGCTTCTCCTGCAGAATCCTGCATTGTAATCTGTTTTTCCCATGGGGCTAGCCATATTCTTCATTTCCCAGGGTGCCACAGCCATGTGACCTGTGCTCTGATAAACTTCACTCACACTTTACTGCTGCGCTGCAAGTTGGAGTGATATCCCCCCCCCCTCACCCCCAGCAGCCGATCAGCAGAACAATGGGAAGGGAGCAAGATAGCAGCTCCCAGTAGGTATCAGAATAGCACTCAATAGTAAGAAATCCAAGTCCGGCTTGGGATATCTAAAGGTCCCCATCCAACGATCGAATGACCTTGGATTCTCCCGATATCGCCCATCCGTAGGTGGGATCTCATGGTGTATGGGGACCTTAAGAGAGCACTGCATTGTGTGATTGCCGCCATGTTATGTTGCCTTTGTGTTTGTCACAGCAGCAAAAATAAAACAACAAATACCTGATTGTTCCTTTGCACTTTGCCTGTTTACAGAAGTGTAAGTTATGATACATGAACGTTACGTTCAAAATGATGGATCTTCTTAAAAAGATAAACTGGGAACCCATGGGGTGCCCCCGTGTCCAGCAACAGCTTAAAGGGGATGCCCACCTTTGAGTTAACTTTTAGTGTGATGTAGAGAGTGACATTCTGAGACAATTTGCAATTGGTCTTTATTTTTTATTATTTGTGGGGTTTTTTTTTTTTTTTCATTTTCAGTTCAGCAGCTCTCCAGTTTGGAGTTTCAGCAGCTATTTGGTTGCTAGGGTCCAAGTTACCTTAGCAGCCAGGAATTGGTTTGGAAGAGAGGCTGAAATATGAATAGGGGAGGGGCTGATAGCAAAGAAAGTTACAACAAGTAACAATAATAACAAAACTGGGGCCTCACAGAGCAATAGTTTTTTGCTGCCGGGGTCAGTGACCCCCATTTGAAAATTGCAAAGGCTTGGAAGAAGACCAATTGAAAAGTTGCTTGGAATTGGCCATTCTATAATATAATGAAAGTTTACTTAAAGGTGAACCTCCCCTTTAATATTTGTTGCTTTGGGAGTCTGTTTTTTTTGTTTTTTTTTTGATCTTGCAGCTTTAATGAAACTCCCAAGGGCCAAGTTACACTGGTCAAATTCCACTGTTAGCGCTGAACTCTTACAATTCAGTTTTGCTGAGGGCCGGCGGCACTGTAGGACAGGAACCAATCCGCTGCTAGACTGACCTGATAGGGAACTGAAGTCTGTCTGTGTGACTTCAGTGCTGTGATTCTGGCAGGAGCCGTTAGGACACGCCCACCCCTCATTTGAAACACAGACAGGGGCCTGAGAGGATCTATCGGGAGCTCCAATTAAGGGGCCATTTTTAAAGATAATGTTCATTTTTAGCCTAAAATGCAACCAGCATCATATATTATTCATTGTTGCCTACAAGGCTGGGGAGGTTCTCACTGGCTAAATGCTTTACAGTATTCCTGTACGTGTAAGAATCCTTCTTTGTATAAATTATGGAACCTTTCACCTCATTGTAACATTTCTTCTCTTCTTCCCTTCTCTCTCGGCTGAATCTCAAGGAGAACAGATTTATATCCCACGGGTGTATCAAACACAATGGGAATAGAGACACCAAGTGACAGAAATGCTAATGTAGCTAATGTAGGTAAGTATTTATACAATTAGCCGTTAAAGGGCAAGTTCAGTGTTATGTTTATTCTGGAGGCCTAACCATTGCAACCAGATTCTTTGTGGCTGGCTGATCAGAACTCATTTATTCATGGTTGCATTGGCTTCCTACACCATTGTGACATTATAGCTGTTAGGTGAGCACCCTCCTAAAGGGCCCCTATATTTTATTTTCTGTTTAAGCTTTGTTTACAGACAGGCTTTTATATAGGCAATTCACCAGCCCTCAGCAAGGGAATTTAGCACTGGTGGCACGTATAGTACTTGCTTTGGCCTGTGGGCAAGAATAACGTTTGCTGTGGAAATACATCTGGGTACACCAAGAATGTGTCCTAATAGAATTGGTTACACTAGTCTGAATACTGGTGAGGCAGGCTGCACTAGCATGCGTTCCACTGGTCCTGGGTACACTGGCAGCTCAGCCATTCATATTGTTGGATGGGGGTGCATTTACCATGCATACTACTGCATTTGGATAAAGTAAATGGGCATATTGATGGCTCTGGGTACCTTGGGCTTATATACTACACACATTGTTGGCTCTGGGTGCACTGGGCATATATACTACACATACTGTTTGCTCGGGGTACCCTGGGCATATATAGTACACATACTGTTGGCTCTGGGTGCACTGGGCATATATACTACACATACTGTTGGCTCTGGGTGCACTGGGCATATATACTACACATACTGTTTGCTCGGGGTACCCTGGGCATATATAGTACACATACTGTTTGCTCTGGGTGCACTGGGCTTATATAGTACACATACTGTTGGCTCTGGGTGCACTGGGCTTATATACTACACATACTGTTGGCTCTGGGTGCACTGGGCTTATATACTACACATACTGTTGGCTCTGGGTGCACTGGGCTTATATACTACACATACTGTTGGCTCTGGGTGCACTGGGCATATATACTACACATACTGTTGGCTCTGGGTGCACTGGGCTTATATACTACACATACTGTTGGCTCTGGGTGCACTGGGCATATATACTACACATACTGTTGGCTCTGGGTGCACTGGGCTTATATACTACACATACTGTTGGCTCTGGGTGCACTGGGCTTATATACTACACATACTGTTGGCTCTGGGTGCACTGGGCATATATACTACACATACTGTTGGCTCTGGGTGCACTGGGCATATATACTACACATACTGTTGGCTCTGGGTGCACTGGGCATATATACTACACATACTGTTGGCTCTGGGTGCACTGGGCATATATACTACACATACTGTTGGCTCTGGGTGCACTGGGCATATATACTACACATACTGTTGGCTCTGGGTGCACTGGGCATATATACTACACACATTGTTGGCTCTGGGTGCACGGGTAGGTATGCTGGCTATGCATATTGTTGGATGGGGGTGCATTTACCATGCATACTACTGCATTTGCATAAGGTAAATGGGCACATTGATGGCTCTGGGTACCTTGGGCATATATACTATACATACTGTTGGCTGTGGGTGCACTGGGCATACATATTACACATACTGATGACTCTGGTTGCACGGGTAGGTATGCCGGCTATGCATATTGATGGATATAAGGTCAGTGGGCAGGCATACTGATGGATGTGTGTACCTTAAGCTGAATAGCGCTAGTTGGTGTATGCTGTTAGTTTTGGGAGGCATATATACAATAGGCTTTGCTTGCAGTGCAGATTCATCACAATGAGTCTGGCCCATTCATACTGGCTACACAAGGGAAACACTATGAACTCCACTGTTTGCTGGCTTAGGGCACTAAAATAATAGTTATTGTGTAACCGTATAAAACCCTTTTATTTTTTTAATAGAGTCTGATTCTGAACTAAGTGGAGCAGAGCAAAACAAATATGAAGAAAATGGAAATGTGGCAGAATCTTCTATTACTGAAGCCAGACTTCACTCCAAAGCAAAGCGCCGCCTGAGGAAGAATTCCCCCCGGGACTCGGGGAGAGGCGACTCGGTCAGTGATAATGGGGAAAGCACGAGAGTTCGGGGGAGTTCCAGAAATCTGTCTTGCCCTGCCCCCGCCTTTCCCTGGTAGGGAGCAGAAGTTTTCTCTGGAGACTCTGGAGAAGGGCCAGAACTAGGGGTAACTAGGCAGAAAGGGTTTGTGTTGTGCCCCCCAAGTGTTGCCCCCTAGGCACGTGCCCCTTCTGCCTTCCCCTAGTTCCGGCCCTGCCCATAGGCTTCTTTCCCCCCTGGTTCTCCCCTGTGTGGGTGGGAGAGTTAGAGAGACTGCAGCCCTGTTCAACATGAGCCAATGAATGGGGCTTGTACTGAACATTCCTTTTGCCTATATGAAGCCGCTTTCACTTTAGCACTTCCTTGATAAACCTATGTACAGTGGGCATGGAACTGTTCAGTAGCCTCTGGGGTTCATATTTAGGGGGTTTATATGGCTGCCTAACGGCCTGTAGGAGATGCTGCATAAGGGAAGTTTTGAGGTGATTTTTGGAAATCTTTTGCGGTTTTGTACTTTGGAGTAGAAAGACACGGGTACCCATTTTGAATTCAGGGGAATGTGTACTTTCCAAAAATATATGGCTTTCGGGGGTGAGTGTACTTTTTTATATATATTTAGGGGGTTTATATGGCTGCCTAACGGCCTGTAGGAGATAAGATGCTGCATAAGGGAAGTTTTGAGGTGATCTTTGGAAAAGTCATAAAACTTCCCCTCCGCCCCTCAACTTCTCCGCCCCACCCCCTTCCGTAACCCCACCCCCTCAAGTCTCCCCAGCCCAAGAGATGACAGGCGCATGTGCGCCCACGGCCAATGGGAACAGCGCGACACCAGGATTTTGCAGGCTTTTTCCTGATTGGTAGATTCCTCTGTGGTATTCTTCAGAGAGATCTGAAGCAAAACACGGCGCCCCTCCCTACAGCACAGAGCTGAGCACAACACTCAGGCAGGAAAGCCCCGCCCCCACGATTCCTCACACAGCCGGTCAGTTTTCCCCCTTCCACCTCAAACAGCGCAGCTCCTTCCTGTCTCCCTCAGCCCCCAGAATATGGCACAGTAATATAACTTGAGTGCAGGTGAATGTGCCCCCATGGGCTGGGGCTGGATCTGTGGGGGAATGTGCCCTCGGGGGCTGGATCTGTGGGGGAATGTGCCCTCGGGGGCTGGATCTGTGGGGGAATGTGCCCTCGGGGGCTGGATCTGTGGGGGAATGTGCCCTCGGGGGCTGGATCTGTGGGGGAATGTGCCCCCGGGGGCTGGATATGTGGGGGAATGTGCCCCCGGGGGCTGGATCTGTGGGGGAATGTGCCCCCGGGGGCTGGGTCTGTGGGGGAATGTGCCCTCGGGGGCTGGTCTGTGGGGAATGTGCCCTCGGGGGCTGGATCTGTGGGGGAATGTGCCCTCGGGGGCTGGATCTGTGGGGGAATGTGCCCTCGGGGGCTGGATCTGTGGGGGAATGTGCCCTCGGGGGCTGGATCTGTGGGGGAATGTGCCCCCGGGGGCTGGATCTGTGGAGGAATGTGCCCCCGGGGGCTGGATCTGTGGGGGAATGTGCCCCCGGGGGCTGGATCTGTGGGGGAATGTGCCCCCGGGGGCTGGATCTGTGGGGGAATGTGCCCCCGGGGGCTGGATCTGTGGGGGAATGTGCCCCCGGGGGCTGGATCTGTGGGGGAATGTGCCCTCGGGGGCTGGATCTGTGGGGGAATGTGCCCTCGGGGGCTGGATATGTGGGGGAATGTGCCCTCGGGGGCTGGATATGTGGGGGAATGTGCCCTCGGGGGCTGGATCTGTGGGGGAATGTGCCCTCGGGGGCTGGATCTGTGGGGGAATGTGCCCTCGGGGGCTGGATCTGTGGGGGAATATGCTCCTGACAGCAAAATCAAACCTGCCCAGTCAGGGGCCTTGCATGTGAGCAGATAAACTGCCCGTTACGGGTTTGTGCCAATAACAAATGGCAGATCTATAGTGCAGCCAATTTTGCCATTATTATACCATTGCGCACCATATAATATTTATCCCATGGGAATTTCCGTAGGGCACATCTGTAACAGGCAGTGTAATACAGCAACTGAATTGATGACCTTTTTGGAGAAGCCCCTCCATTTTTTTCCACATTTGGGCTAGGGGGGAATTTGTAGTTTTTGCAGGTAAACAATAACTGTAGTGTTTTACTTATATGCTATATATCGGCTGTGTAACATCCTGCCTGGAATTGAACCGGAGACCTGCAGGCTGCTGGGCAGTATCATTACCACTGCTCTATATGAGCTGACAGATCCTGGATCCCTTCTATGTAACCCGTGTATATACATGTAGGCAGGGTTAGTTGTGTATTTGGGTCTGAGCCCTGCCTGTATCCTGACTCCGAGTGAACTCCGCCTGGACTGACCCCTTGCCTGTGTGACTTCTGGATCCTGATTCTTTACTGCGCTCCTGTTCCGGTTCTGACCCGGCCTGCCTGACACCGACCCAGTAATCTCCTCCAGTCCTTCTCTAACGATCTGGTACCCTTGCTTTCCCAGAACCTTTGCCTTGGTCCTCTCACTGTAAGACCTGGCGGCACCCGAGTAGCGGAGGGCTCCACCCGAAGCCAAAGGTGGCTGTTATAGGCAGAAGCGTGAGCCGTGACCGGGCCCTTGGCTATTGTTCTGGGTTTTGGGTTACCGATCGTGACAGCAGCTCACACACAAAATAGTAGATTTTTCCTTGTCATTAAGCAAGACGCACTGGTATCCAATCTACATCCGGCTAATGTCATTGTTTACAACTGCTGTATATTTAGATAATTCGGACATGGTCACTAAGACACACGCACACAGGTATTGGACAATAGTAATAAAACATATATTCATAGATAACAGAGGAATATTATACAGCGGATAAAGCTAAAAGGCGGTTTAATATCAGACCTAAGTCCAAGATTTTGGTAAGTCCACGTGGGGACACTGCCCAGATGATATAACCTGCAGGCTTCCGGTTCATGTAAGGCAAGGTCACTATTATATACAGTGGTGTGAAAAACTATTTGCCCCCTTCCTGATTTCTTATTCTTTTGCATGTTTGTCACACTTAAATGTTTCTGCTCATCAAAAACCGTTAACTATTAGTCAAAGATAACATAATTGAACACAAAATGCAGTTTTTAAATGAAGGTTTACGTTATTAAGGGAGAAAAAAAACTCCAAATCTACATGGCCCTGTGTGAAAAAGTGATTGCCCCCTTGTTAAAAAATAACTTAACTGTGGTTTATCAATTTAAATTTTCAATTTCAATATCAATTTCTGTAGTCACCCCCAGGCCTGATTACTGCCACACCTGTTTCAATCAAGAAATCACTTAAATAGGAGCTACCTGACACAGAGAAGTAGCCCAAAAGCACCTCAAAAGCTAGACATCATGCCAAGATCCAAAGAAATTCAGGAACAAATGAGAACAAAAGTAATTGTGATCTATAAGTCTGGTAAAGGTTATAAAGCCATTTCTAAAGCTTTGGCACTCCAGCGAACCACAGTGAGAGCCATTATCCACAAATGGCAAAAACATGGAACAGTGGTGAACCTTCCCAGGAGTGGCCGGCCGACCAAAATTACCCCAAGAGCGCAGAGACAACTCATCCGAGAGGCCACAAAAGACGCCAGGACAACATCTAAAGAACTGCAGGCCTCACTTGCCTCAATTAAGGTCAGTGTTCACGACTCCACCATAAGAAAGAGACTGGGCAAAAACGGCCTGCATGGCAGATTTCCAAGGCGCAAACCACTTTTAAGCAAAAAGAACATTATGGCTCGTCTCAATTTTGCTAAAAAACATCTCAATGATTGCCAAGACTTTTGGGAAAATACCTTGTGGACCGACGAGACAAAAGTTGAACTTTTTGGAAGGTGCGTGTCCTGTTACATCTGGCGTAAAAGTAACACAGCATTTCAGAAAAAGAACATCATACCAACAGTAAAATATGGTGGCGGTAGTGTGATGGTCTGGGGTTGTTTTGCTGCTTCAGGACCTGGAAGGCTTGCTGTGATAGATGGAACCATGAATTCTACTGTCTACCAAAAAATCCTGAAGGAGAATGTCCGGCCATCTGTTCATCAACTCAAGCTGAAGCGATCTTGGGTGCTGCAGCAGGACAATGACCCAAAACACACCAGCAAATCCACCTCTGAATGGCTGAAGAAAAACAAAATGAAGACTTTGGAGTGGCCTAGTCAAAGTCCTGACCTGAATCCTATTGAGATGTTGTGGCATGACCTTAAAAAGGCGGTTCATGCTAGAAAACCCTCAAATAAAGCTGAATTACAACAATTCTGCAAAGCTGAGTGGGCCAAAATTCCTCCAGAGCGCTGTAAAAGACTCGTTGCAAGTTATCGCAAACGCTTGATTGCAGTTATTGCTGCTAAGGGTGGCCCAACCAGTTATTAGGTTCAGGGGGCAATTACTTTTTCACACAGGGCCATGTAGGTTTGGATTTTTTTTCTCCCTAAATAATAAAAACCCTCATTTAAAAACTGCATTTTGTGTTTACTTGTGTTATCTTTGACTAATAGTTAAATGTGTTTGATGATCAGAAACATTTTGTGTGACAAACATGCAAAAGAATAAGAAATCAGGAAGGGGGCAAATAGTTTTTCACACCACTGTATATAATAAATATCACCGTGTCCAGCTCAAACATCAACTCGCCAAAAGTAGAACGCGTTCCAGGTCCATTTACTTGATTTAAGCAACTTCTCTATTGCCTTATGGTCTTGGAGCACAAAACGCGTAAGGCAATAGAGTTGTTGCTTAAATAAAGTAAATTGTTTTTAAATTATTATTACAGTGACCTTTGTGGGTTTTCTCCTGTTTTGATGTTGAGGGACAAGGCTACGATTGCTTCATTTTGGGAAAATTGGAATTCTTTCGCCATACGGTGAAATGCGAGTAAACCATAGCCGGTATTCTAAAGTTTCTTGCCCCATTTTGGCCCAGTTTCCAAACAAGAGAATCTTTCACCTTAGATATGAGATTCATCTGATTGGATCACGTTGATGGGATGCAGCCATTGCGCCATGGACTGGATGAACAAGGCAATGCACTCTTTGCCCCGATAGGATCTTTAAACCTTCCTAATCCAAATCTGCTCATGTATGTGGAGCCCCATACACAGACCAATAATCTGCTGATGCAATCCGTTGGCAGATTTTATCAGCACTTTAAGGGCTGATCTGTGGCTCCCAATCCTTTCATTCAAGGAGTAATAGTCTTGCCTACATATTACAGGCCACATGGGCATGGCACAATATACACCACGTATGTGGCGGTGCATGTAAGTTTGTGTTGGATGTTACACAGTTTGCCTGTGTGGGGGAGATGGACAATCTGTCCCTATGAGCATGGGCCTACAGATACCGTTCAGGCAGCTACAGCACGTCAGTTTTCATTATGCTGTAAGCTGATTGGCCTGTCCCCTATTGTAAAATCTCATAAATGTTTTCCTCCATTGTACTGGAGTTTTATCTGGTCACTGTTAATACATGGGCTGAAACACTGGGAGTAGGCGATACCTCTGATAGTGGCTGGGCACCGGCAGCATGTTGATATTATGATCCATGGGTTTCCTAAATAAGCTTCGCTCACCCCCATCTGCGTTTTAAAATTTTGAAAGGTCGGGAAACTCAATACAAACCCTTCCAAATAGCAGTCTGTGCACTGAAGGTATAAGATATATTATCAGAAGCCTTGCTAACAATATTTTCTTTCTCATACTGCAATATAATTAAGTTGGCAAAGAGGGCAGCGGGACGAATTGGGACTGATGAATAATATAAATATATATATTTATATTCTGACATATGGGATTAGGTACAATAAATGTTACTAGCCGTGGGTCCATATTGGCCTAAGGCTAATCTCACACCAGGTACAGTATATATATTTTTATTTATTTTTTTATTTTTAAAAAACTTTTTCATAACAATCATCAAAGTTGCTTATTACATATGGAAGTTGACATGTAATTATAACAGAATAATGATTATGTCTATTAAGATTCTCATTCATCCAGGCCATGATATACGGTATCTAGTAGAATTAAGTCTAAAACAACTGGACTTTTCTGAGTTTTTCTTGAAAACGTTTCACCACTCATCCGAGTGGCTTCTTCAGTTCAAATGACTGGTAGGGAATTTCCTGGTATTTAAACCCTTGAGGGTAGTACAGACACGAACATCCAATCACAACAGTTCCATTGAACTTATTCAGTTAGGTGTTGGCTGGAACTGACAGGTGTAAGAAGGCATGATCCAGTCACAACGGTACCATGATTCTCAATGATGCAGGGGTTAATCCTTCAAAATACATGACGAAATGTGAACTGTTGTGCCAGGCTGGCATAAATGGCCTCTTTCAAACTATCTGTCCTTTTGGTCCAAAATATGCACGGTACTGTCCTCAAAAGAGTATCTTTCTTCTTCTTTCTTCTTTGAGGTGTAGATAGACTGCTGAGTCTTGTCCTGAGGAGTTACCCCCCTTACGTTGGGCCAAGTCAGAGCACTCTTCACTACACTGGTCAGCACAGACCACATTACTTTTCATGTGCTTTGGTGTAGGGTCTTTAAGGTGCACCAGCTTTTGTCTCAGAGTGTTGCTGGGGGGGTGAGGGAGGTGAGAGTTGGGGGAGGTGAGAGCTGGGGGAGGTGAGGGAGAGGGGAGCTTTTCTCCCAGCTCCCCAACCCCTTCTTCCCTCCTTCTCCCACTTCCAGCTCCTCCCTTTCTATCCTCTGTCCCCTGTATCTCTCTATACCCCTTTGTACCGTGAACAAGCTTTTCTCCACATCAGATTGTCTTGGGGTAGCGTTCTTGTCCGCTGCTTCCCGATCCTTTTTGAAGCTCAAATTTAAACAAAGGAAGCAGGTTCCTCCAATCACTGCCACTACTGTTAAAAACATTAGGGCAAATTGCATGCATTCAAAGGAAGTCTTCTCAGAATTCGACTCCTGGATCTTAACAGATATCTGTCAGATAGAAAAGATAGAGTAATTATAACTATTCTTTATTTATAGAGTTCTGACACATTTAAAATTTCTAAAAATCAGAACAGATTGTACTTACATATTCAATAATAAATGGAGCACCTACGCCTGCAATCAACCGCGTCAGGAAGGCCTGTAGCTGTCCAGCGATTGTGTAGAATTTTGGCCGTATTACAGACTGTGGGGAGAGAAAAGAGTCAGTGAGGGTTGGGTTTGCTTCACAAGGAACAGCACAAAGGCAGATATTACAGGTATTGCATTACTTAGTCACTGAGGGACCAAAGGAGCCTGATAGATGACTGCCAGTGATGGCATTATCATTAGCAGAACAGATTCACTTTGGTCCCAAATCGAGGATGATATTGCCCTAGCCAGCTATGGATCATGCTATAGAGAAACAGACAAAAGTGCATGAAAAGTTCCTTACCAGCATCATATCCCCTGATAGGGCCTGGTTTAAGCTCAGGAAAACTCCACTGATAAAGAGGAATACCTGAAGGGCGAGAGAAGGGAAAATCAGATATAGAAAGCAAACAAGTCATTCCCTCCAAAAATGCCCTAAATCTGCCATTGGCTATTGTCACCCACCTACTGCTAGCCCTGTACCCTTGTCCTAAAGCCACAGCTACATACACAGTGCAAGGAAATAAACATAAACCCATGTTAGATTAAACGGATAATACTCACACATGGAAGGACAATGCCATCTTTTATGAAGATCAAAAATAAAGAGAAGATGGGTGTAAAGGCAAAGAGTCCTATGGCACAGACCCATGGATCTGCACTGTGAGGCTCTTTGCTCAATAGCTTGCTGATTTCCATCCCTAACAGCATGCCGAGTACATCCGCTGCACATTTGATTGCTGAGTAGACCATACTAGGGGAAAGAAAGACAAGGGTGTTGAGTACAAACTGCAGACTTCTGTGTTGCACCATATTATATCTACATTCCTTGTGTATGTTCTACTGCCAGGAAAACCATTGCTAGGTTACCAATAGCATAATATAATATAAATACAAGTTACAAATATGTTGGAGATTTATTAACACATATTAGTAGTATTATAATTAATAATATACAGAAGTTTTGATAAAGCCAAAGAGAGTATGAAATGAAACTTACAAGTCACTGTAGTAACTCTGAGACAAGAAAAGGGGCCATTGTTTCCCCGTCTCATTCCTGGTTCTGTCCAAGAAATCAGGAATAACTGCAAACATGCCCTCGTGAATAAAGTCCACACTAAGGGAACCTATCATAATAAGGGCAAAGCTCCACCTGAAAGAGGAAAGGTGACATTAGTGGCACATGAATAACTTTTATTTCTCATTCATCAAAAAAATGAAAAGACATTACTTTGCAATATCAATATAAAAATAGTTTCCATAAAACTGAGCTTCTGATTATTATTGCAATGTATTTGCTTTAATGTTCCCCAATGGAAGACATTTTTATTGTCACATAAATCTGAATGCCCACCCATTCAGTGCAGACATAATACAGCTTATTCAGATATAGACAATGCGCAAATGTTTCATGGAAATTCTGTAGCTTCAATTTATTTACTTTGGCTTCTTGTGACATTAATCATTGCAATCCCACATAACATGAATGCTTTTGTATTTGCTAAACTAAACATGTCAGAGGGACTAGATCGTCAGCTCCTTTTGCCTAAAGATAAAGAGATACTCACGTCAGCAGAGGCTTCAAACAGGAAAAGAGGGAACATTCCACTTGAGGTTCATCATCTTCATCCTCTTCTTCCGTGTTGCCTCCAGATGGGTCCTTCATAAATACCAGTAGTAGGCTCAAACAAATGACTCCAAGGCACGGCGCTATCTGTATCCAGATAAAGACAACTGACAGTTAGCCGACTGCATGATTAACACTGGCTGAATGTAAAAGCACAAGAACTGGCCAATGGCTGAGCAGATACTCTGCTCCCTCTAAATCTGGACCACTTATATTACCAGAAACAGCCTAAAGGGGACTATTGTTCCTGGTGCATTTCAAAGGCCTAATGCCAGAAAAAATAATCATCTAGCCAGTTGGTCACTATAATGCCCACGTTGAAGATTGTTTTCAGTTAGTTGCTTTTTTTTCTGAAAGTTATATTTATGTGCTGTGATATACAATACAGTATTTTATAGATGCCAGATGAGTTATATGTCTAAATGCTAACAGATATCTTACTCTAAGCGTTATGGCGCTCAGCTGAATATATCACTTACCAGTCGTGCCACGTGCCAGGAGAATTGGTTGGCCACTAATGCTGCTATGCAGATCGCTATTAGCCTGAAGAGGAGAATGGAAAGAATTCAGGGTTAATATAAAAGAATGAGCACAAGCAGAAGAAAACAATATACACTCACATGTAAGACTTAGTACTTACCTGAAAAGAAAGCTACACAGCTGAGATCCAAATATGGCGAGTCTTCGATTGGACACTGAGAACATGTGTCCAATCAGTGGTAAAGCACAGCTTAAGAAAAAATCTGCTAATATGTCCAGTAATCCTCGCAGAAGTAGGATGAGCCAGAACCACTACAAGAAAAGGGACATAATCCTTATTAAACACATTGATATAATTCAGGCTAAGAGCCATGGCGGAATTATTCACTATATGTTCAGTAAATCTACTGCTAGCCATGACTTTACATTGTTTCATATTGTATCTGAATATCACAGAATATGAGCAGAAAGAAAGCTGAATATTACCTGCTTGGGTACAAAACAGAAGGTAAAAGTGAGCAGGGTCCAACCTGTCATCCCTATACACATTATAGTCTTCTGGCTTAACCAATCTCCAAAATATCTAAAGACAGGACTTATAGCCAGAATGGTGAAGCCAAGAGCAAATACTGTAGGGGGAGAAAGAATGAGATTGTGAGACATAGCTAGTAAGAGCCAGAGATGGAACAAACAGTAGAAAGAGAGAGTGCCGCAGAAGGAAATATATGGAATATTATTATATTTCCATTAATGCAGAGAGAAAGACATAGCATTATAGACAATAAAAGACACAGATATTTGAGTAACACAAGGAAATGTGCCCTTACGTCCATCTACAAGTGCAGTCTTCTTTATATCAATGCCGTATTCATCTTCAATTAATGGCATCACAGCTATAAATACAATAAAAGGACAAACAATGAAGTGAAGTTAGTAACATGGCGGTATTACACATAGAGATAATAGTAAAACTATAAAGGACTCTGTGAAGAAGAATAGCCCCCCAGCTTATATACTGATTACCCCCCAAAGTTTGGATCTAACATGGCAAATGGCAGTTATATAAAAATGGGTGATATTGATAGGTCCAAATGACCCATCTGAAATTAGAGCTTTGGGAAAAGCAGCAAAAGAAGAGGAAATAGTGGAAGAGCCAAAGACTATGCCGGGGCAATAAACAGATGAGAGAGAAGAAATCTGCTTTTTCTAAGGGAATTTGCTTGCTAATTGTATGCTCAGGACACAGAATACTAAAGTCGTTTAGCTGGCCTTGCCCCTTACCTTCTGTAAAATATCTATCAAACACCATGACTGCAGTTATAATTAGCATCACCGCCCAATTCAGGATACGGGGTATTTTCGTCTTCGTTCCATTCTCTTCTTCAAGTGTTTTAATAGGTTTTGATTTAAATTTTTTAGAAATAAAAAAGTCCAAAAAATGATGGAATGTTTTAGAACTGCAACAAAATAGAGAATAAAATTAGGCTTCTGGCAAAAAATCCCTCATCTCTGTCTCATGTTCCGCGAGGGAGAACGGACAGGAAACAAAGACGCCGGTTACAAACCAAATATCTGACTAATAAAAATGTAGGCTCTGAGCTCTGACCAACAACACAACATTCCTGGCTGCCATAGGGAACCTAAAGCAACCGGGAATGTCAGAAATATAAATACAATAATATAAATTATATTACTATTAATGATGATAATAATATGAATAATAATAATATCACTAATAGTTATTAGTCATTATAAATAATAATATAAACTAGAAAGGGAAGTTTGAGAACAAACTTCATGTTGGGTTGAAAAACATGAAGTCACTGAATGGGCTCCGCCCACTTTCTCTGACCATGGACCACAGCCCTATAGTAAAAACCACTGTGCAAAGTTTGGGGACCCTGGTTTTAATAGTGTCTGAATGGCAGCAACTTAAATTTCCCCACCAAAAGTCAACGAGTGACAACAGTGATTGGTGGTTGGTGGCTCCACCCCCTTTTTCTAACCTGTAACTGCAGTTACCCAGTGACTAACTCTGTTTAGGGACCCTAGGATTAATATTTAAAGAACGGCAGCAGTTTAAATTTAAACCAATAAAATTCAATAGGTGAATTGTGATTGTTGGGTGTGCCCACTTCTTCTAACCTTGAGTTGAAGTCACCCAGTGACAAATAGTGGGCACCCTGGCATAAATAGTGTGAGAATAACAGCATTTTAAATTTAAACCAATAAAATTCAATGGATGAAATCTGATTGGCTGTTAGTGGCCCAACCCACTTTTCCTATTTTTGAACTGCAGTCCCCCAGTGACCATCTTTGCAAATTTTGGGGAGTCAGGCATAAAAATTGTGAGACTGACAGCATTTTACACTTCCCCATTGTACCATTACCATAGTAAATAGGTGAAATGTTATTGGCTGTTTATTGGCTCCGCCCATTTTTTTTCTAACGTGAAACGGCAAATACCCAGTGACGAACTCTGGAAACTTTAACAACCCTGGAATTAATATTTAAATAATGGCATCAGTTTAAATATAAACCAATGAAATCTAATGGGTGGAAATGGATTTGCTTTTGGTGGCTCCTCCCACTTGTTCTAACCCTGAATATGTAGTCATCCAGTCACTGACTGTGCAAAGTTTGGGAACTCTGACATAAATAGTGTGAGAAAAGCAGAATTTTAAATTTAAACAAAAAAAATTCAATAGGTGAAGTCTGATTGGCTTTTGGTGGCTCCACCCACTTATTAAAACCTAAAAATGCAGTCCCCTAGTGACCCTGGTGTTAATACTGTGAGAATGGCAGCAGGTTGGATTTCCCCATTGAAAATCAATTGTTAAAATCTGATTGGCTGTTGGTGGCTCCACCCACTTTTCCTAACTCTGAACTGCAGTTACCAGGTGACTAGCTCTGCAAAGTTTGGAGACCTTAGTATTAATACTTAAAGAATGGCCGCAGTTTACATTTAAACATATGAAGTCTATAGGTGAAATCTAATCGGTTGTTGTTGGCCCCACCCACTTTTCTAAACTTGGAACATAGTCACCTAGTGACAAACTGCAAAGTTTGGGGACCCTGACATTAAACTTGTGAGAACGGCAGCAGTTAAAATTTTCCCACTGAAAACAATGAAAGAAATATGATTGGCTTTTGGCGGCCCCGCCCACTTTTTCTAACCTTGAGTCCAAAGTCACCCAGTGACTGACTGTGCAAAGTTTGCGAACCCTGGCATCAAACCAATAAAATTCAATAGGTGAAATCTGATTGGCTGTTGGTGGCCCCGCCCACTTTTTCAAAACTAAAACTGCAGTCCTCTAGTGACCAACTGTGAAAAGTTTGGGGACCCTGGTGTTATTACTGTGAGAATGGCAGCAGGTTGGATTTCCCCATTGAAAGTCAATAGGTAAACTCTGATTGGCTGTTGGTGGCTCCGCCCACTTTTTCTTACCAGTTACCTGGTGCCTAACCCAGGGGCGCTTCTGCCATTAGGCGAGTTGAGAAACTCGCCTCAGGCGGCAGAAGTGCCCCAGTTACCAGGGTTGGCAAAAAGCCGCTCCTGGTAACTTTAAGAGCCGAATTTCCGGTTTTTAAACCGGAAATTCGGCTCTTCTAGTGCAGAGAGCACAATTGCGCTCTCTGCACTAGCGATCTCACCGCCCCCGGACCCGCTCCTGCGCTCAGAAGGTAAGGGGTGGGGGGCGGCATCCAGGAGCCGCCTCAGGCGGCGATATGTCCAGAATCGCCCCTGGCCTAACCCTGCAAAGTTTGGGGACCCCGGTGTTATTACTGTGAGAATGGCAGCAGGTTGGATTTCTGCCAAGTCAATAGGTAAAATCTGATTGGCTGTTCACAGCTCCGCCCACTTTTGGGCATCCAACAATCATCCTATTTTCATTCAGGCTGAGCCCATGACTGTGTGATTCAAGTTTGGGGAGTGTGGCCTCAAAGCTGTAAGATTGGCAGGAGTTTAAATTTTCCCATAAAAGTCAATGGGTAAAATTTGATTGGCTGTTGTTGGCCCCTCCCACTTTGCGGTTTAAAAAAAACAAAAACAAACTTGAATGCGTAGTCACCCAGTGACTGACTGTGCAAAGTTTGGGAACTCTGGCATCAAACCAATAAAAATCAATAGGTGAAATTTGATTGGCTGTTAGTGACTCCGCCCACTTTTCAAATCTATAACAGCAGTCCCCTAGTGACCAAGTGTAAAAAGTTTGGGGACCCAGACGTTATTACTGTGAGACTGGCAGCAGGTTGAATTTCCGCCAAATCAATAGGTAAAAGCTGATTGGCGGTTCACAGCTCCGCCCACTTTTGGGCATCCAATAATCATCCTATTTTCATTCAGGCTGAGCCCATGACTATGTGATTCAAGTTTGGGGAGTGAAGCCTCAAAGCTGTAAGATTGGCAGCAGTTTCAATTTCCACGTTAAAGTCAATGATTAAAATTTGATTGGCTGTTGTTGGTCCCTCCCACTTTGCGGTCATCCAACAAATGTTGCTGCTTCATTCGGGGTGACCCCATGATTATGTTATTCAAGTTTGGGGGCTGTAGCTTCAAAGCTGTAAGTGCGGCAGCAGTTTGAAAATCTTCCCTGTCAAAGTCAATGGGAAAATTGGGGGGTTCGGAGCGGCGCCACAAAAAGACAGGGGGCACAATCGCTTAGAAAAGCACAAGCAACCTGCTCCGCTATAGGGCGAAGATGTGTGGGGTATTTGGGTGTTGTACCCCTAAACCTGTAGGAGGAGTAGCGTTTAGAAAATGGGGGGCGCTAAGAAGAAGAAGAAGTGGAAGAAGAGTCTGTGGGTTTCAGCCCAATATAATTACACAGCGCCAATGGGCATAAGGGTTAGAGATATTATTAGTGATGGGGGAAATCATTCCCCATGGATTTGCAGTGAACTTCCGCGTTTCGCCATTGGCAAATTTTTTTGCGAAACGGGAGTCAAAATTTGCCACATCGAAAAATGACGCGCGTGACATTCCTTTTTGACGCACAAAATTTTCGTTGTTTTGTGAATTGAAAAGGGACAGAGTCGCTTATCCCTATATATTATGTGGCATAAAAAAACAACAAAACTTGCGCCCTTTTGCTGCAGAAAAACGGCATAGTTTTTTACACGTTTTTCTTCTGGTGGAACATAAAAAAACTACAGTAATTTAGTAAAATCTGATGTTTAGTGACGAGCAAATCTGTCCTGTTTTGTCAGAAAATTCGCAAATTATGTGAAAATTCGTAAAACGGCAAACGGTGAATTTAGTTTTACACCAAAAATATAGAAAATCTCCCACTCCATACAAATGTACATTTTATATCAAAATCCCTGCCCATTGTACCGGGTAACACAAAGGGATCAATATATGGATTCTAGCAGCTAATCTTTCTTACCAACACGCCATCATGTCTAAACTTTAACTGAATCTGTCACTCACTCAATAAGTAGCCTTGGTTCTCTTATCAGCATTATGACATCACAATCACTCTGATCTTCTCTTCAATTGCGACATCACACACAACACTTCCTCTGTGGGTTGCCATGGATACATGCCATTGTTTCAAGTAATGCCAATGAGGAATACATGGTTTCTAGCAGCTGACAGCGCCATTTTAGCTTTCCCGCTTACACGCCATTGCCTCCCAACTCTAAATGATTGCATCAGTCACAAACTGGGACAACCTGCCATCAACATATTGTGATAACATCACCTGTAGTATTTAAAAAAAGAAACATATTTGAAAGTGTAAATCAGTAGTAATTTATGCTAAAAAACAATAAGTGGAAGTGGGAATAAACACCAAGGGGAACGTTTATTATATAAATATAATGCAAATAAATAATGCCAAAATAAATTGGAGACCGCAGTTTACGATCCATGTCTTTTTCTGTGATTTTCCATATATTTATAGTGAGCTCGAGTTCATCAGCATTGTGCGTGTTGCATGAAAATGAATGGAAAAATAACACAAATGGTTGTTTTCTGTGCATTCTCAAGCAAGTGTAATAGTGACTACCGTAATTTTCAGCTTGCTCAGATACCGAGGGGGTCTTCATCAGGGGCGCGTGCATAAGAAATACAAAAATGTGCCCCTGACTAAGATGCCCTGGGTGGGGTAATACGCATTGGGTGTAAAATAAAGCAAGCAATATTTTTTTTTCATATACAGGTATGGGATCCCTTATCCAAAAACCTGTTATCCAGAAAGTTCCGAATTACAAATAGGCCATCTCCCATAAGACTCCATTATAAGCAAATAATTTAATTTTTTTTTAAATGATTTCTTTTTTCTCTGTTGTAATAATAAAACAGTACCTGTACTTGATCCCAACTAAGATATAATTACCCCTTATTGGGGCAGAACAGCCCTATTGGGTTTATTTCATGGTTAAATGATTCCCTTTTCTCTGTAATAATAAAACAGTACCTGTTCTTGATCCCAACTAAGATATAATTACCCCTTATTGGGGGCAGAACAGCCCTATTGGGTTTATTTAATGGTTAAATGATTCCCTTTTCTCTGTAATAATAAAACAGTACCTGTTCTTGATCCCAACTAAGATATAATTACCCCTTATTGGGGCAGAACAGCCCTATTGGGTTTATTTAATGGTTAAATGATTCCCTTTTCTCTGTAATAATAAAACAGTACCTGTACTTGATCCCAACTAAGATATAATTACCCCTTATTGGGGCAGAACAGCCCTATTGGGTTTATTTCATGGTTAAATGATTCCCTTTTCTCTGTAATAATAAAACAGTACCTGTACTTGATCCCAACTAAGATATAATTACCCCTTATTGGGGGCAGAACAGCCCTATTGGGTTTATTAAATATTTAAATGATTTCTTAGTAGTCTTGAGTTATGGAGATATAAATTACGGAAAGATCCCTTATCCGGAAAACCCCAGGTCCCGAGCATTCTGGATAACAGGTCCCATGCCTGTACTGGAGTGCTCTACTCCTCTTGTTTATTAGTTATTACATTATGGGGACTTACAGGTACCCCCTTACAATAAGCACCCTGTATTTATTGCTGTAAGATCTTGGGGTGCATTGCTTGCTAGTTACTGACCATACACTTCCCATTCTAATCAAAATGAAATAAACACTTAGAGACATATTAATCTTTTGGCAGATAATAGCAGGAGTTATTCCTGAGTAAAGCTTTACAGGCACTTTATGATATAACCATCTTTTATCTGGGCTGATACAATCAGTTCCACCTCAGGAGATAATTCTGCTGTTTCCCCCTCCCCCCCCCACGTGCAGTTTGTATGAGGGAGCAAGGGTCAGACAGTTGGGAGTACTGAGCGCTGCTGGGCATTAGGGCATCACTTGCAGCCCTGCTTTGATTGGCTGCTGCAGGACAGTCCCTACGTGAAAGTAAAAATCAAATGTTATTGGCACTGGCAAACTGAATGTGAAGAGATATAAACACTAAGGAGCTGATTTATCCAAGAACAGGGGACCTGCTTTGACTGCTTTCATTATACAAGGGCCGTTTGGGGGTCCAAGCCCCTAGGTTATTTAACGCAATACATAGGCTGATCCTAATCAAACATATATTGGTGGATTTAGGCCAAAAAATGGGCATTCTCGTCATATTCAAGTCGGGGGCACGTTTGAACCCTGTCTCTATGGCTCCTCATCCCTTACCCCAAGGTGGTGGGATAGTGTCCCCTGCAGCCTGACCCCTGTGATATTATATCTAATTCCTTTCTGAGGGGGATGGTTAGGCTTAGGCCTAAGTTGCAAAAGGTTGGGTTACAAAGGACTGGTTTAGGGTGGGTGCGGATAATCCCACCAGAAATCTGATTAAACAAATAGCAATTTAAATTTCAACCCCCAACAGCTGCAGATCAAGAGATTCATAATAAAACCCCAAATGACCTATATGGATTGTCTTTATCTTATGTATAATGTCACATATACAGAACCTACAGCGCCGTTACATACAGCACAAATATAAACAAATCTCAGCAGCTGTTATGAGAAAACTAGCGGTGAGGGAATATTTCAGCGGGCAATAGATTGGTTGTGAAATTCAGCGTTTCAGCACTGGCAGTTGTTTTAGTGAATCTGCAGCTTGGCTAATGCCAGCCACATACCAAGTACCAATCCAGCCATTCAAATAGTAAGAAACCATAGCAGGCACAGCTCTCGCCATGGCATGGCAGCTAGCATGTATGGGTGCCCTTGGTTTGTGTGAGAGCTCAGGGATTCATTACAGCCACACAGACAGCTGTTAGTAATGGCTGAATCTGGCTGGGCACCGGCAGGCAAAAGGCATCTGTGTATGGGCCTTGCTCTCTTTTATGTTTGTTTATTCTATATTACTATAATGATACCAGTGATTTATGTATGACTGCATGTAATTCAAATTTGTATGTATATTTCCTTCCATCAGTTCAATGCATAGGCGCTATGTCATGTCTGTTATGAAATGCATGAGGACAAGTACTGTGTCTGTCATAAAATAACAGGGGGACATTTACTGAGTCTGCCACGAAGTGTTTGGGGGCAAGTACTGTGTCTGTCATGAAATGTTTAGGGACAAGTACTTTGTCCATCCTAAAATGGCAGGGGGACATGTACTGTGTCTGTCATTAAATAATAGGATAAGTACCGTGTCCATCATGAAATATTTGGGGGCAAGTACTTTGTCCGTCATGAAATGTTTGGGGGCAAGTACTTTATCCGTCATAAAATGGCAGGGGGACATTTACTGTGTTTGTCATGAAATAACAGGGGGCAAGTACTGTGTCTTATAAAATGTTTGGGGGAAGGACTTTGTCCGTCACAAAATGGCAGAGGGACATGTACTTTGTCTGTCATGAAATATTTGGGGGCAAGTACTGTGTCTGTTGGCAGTGGAACAAATACTTTATCTGTCATGAAATAACAGGGGAAATACATGGGACAAGTACTGTGTCTGTCATTAATTGTTTGGGGACAAGTACTTTATCCGTCATAAAATGGCAGGGGGACATTTACTGTGTTTGTCATGAAATAACAGGGGGCAAGTACTGTGTCTTATAAAACGTTTGGGGGAAGGACTTTGTCCGTCACAAAATGGCAGAGGGACATGTACTTCGTCTGTCATGAAATGTTTGGGGACAAGTACTGTGTCTGTCATGAAATAACAGGGGGACATGCAGTGTTTCTGTCATGAAATGTTTGGGGGGCTTGATCTGTGGGGGGATGTGCCCCCAGGGGCTGGATCTGTGGGGGAATGTTCCACTGGGGGTTTGATCTGTGGAGGAATGTGCCCCCAGGGGCTGGATCTGTGGGGAAATGTGCCACTGGGGGGTTGATCTGTGGGGGAATGTGCCCCTTGGGGCTGGATCTGTGGGGGAATGTGCCCCTTGGGGCTGGATCTGTGGGGGAATGTGCCCCTTGGGGCTGGATCTGTGGGGGAATGTGCCCCCGGGGGCTGGATCTGTGGGGGGAATGTGCCCCTTGGGGCTGGATCTGTGGGGGAATGTGCCCCCTGGGGCTGGATCTGTGGGGGAATGTGCCCCCGGGGGCTGGATCTGTGGGGGAATGTGACCCCGGGGGCTGGATCTGTGGGGGAATGTGCCCCTGGGGCTGGATCTGTGGGGGAATGTGCCCCTGGGGCTGGATCTGTGGGGAATGTGCCCCGGGGGCTGGATCTGTGGGGAATGTGCCCCGGGGGCTGGATCTGTGGGGGGAATGTGCCCCCGGGGGCTGGATCTGTGGGGGAATGTGCCCCCGGGGGCTGGATCTGTGGGGGGAATGTGCCCCCGGGGGCTGGATCTGTGGGGGGAATGTGCCCCCGGGGGCTGGATCTGTGGGGGGAATGTGCCCCCGGGGGCTGGATCTGTGGGGGGAATGTGCCCCCGGGGGCTGGATCTGTGGGGGGAATGTGCCCCCGGGGCTTAGATCTGTGGGGGGAATGTGCCACCGGGGGCTGGATCCGTGGGGGAATGTGCCCCTGGGGGCTGGATCTGTGGGGGGAATGTGCCCCCGGGGCTTAGATCTGTGGGGGGAATGTGCCACCGGGGCTTAGATCTGTGGGGGGAATGTGCCACCGGGGGCTGGATCTGTGGGGGGAATGTGCCCCTGGGGGCTGGATCTGTGGGGGGAATGTGCCCCCGGGGGCTGGATCTGTGGGGGGAATGTGCCCCCGGGGGCTGGATCTGTGGGGGGAATGTGCCCCCGGGGGTTAGATCCGTGGGGGGAATGTGCCACCGGGGGCTGGATCCGTGGGGGAATGTTCCCCCGGGGGCTGGATCTGTGGGGGAATGTGCCCCCGGGGGCTGGATCTGTGGTCTGTATACCCGTGTATATACATGTAGGCAGGGTTAGTTTCACCTACTGTTAATCTGGGGTTCTGTGTAACCAACCTGCCTATATACCCCCCTGCTCTGCACTCTTTGCCCGTTATAGGCCTTTCTGGCAAGGTTCCTGGGTTTGCTCCTGTTCTGTCCCATTTGTGTATTTGGGTCTGAGCCCTGCCTGTATCCTGACTCCGAGTGAACTCTGCCTGGACTGACCCCTTGCCTGTGTGACTTCTGGATCCTGATTCTGTACTGCGCTCCTGTTCCGGTTTTGACCCGGCCTGCCTGACACCGACCCAGTAAGCTCCCCCAGTCCTTCTCTAATGATCTGGTACCCTTGCTTGCCCAGAACCTTTGCCTTGGTCCTCTCACTGTAAGACCTGGCAGCACCCGAGTAGCGGAGGGCTCCACCCGAAGCCAAAGGTGGCTGTTATAGGCAGAAGTGTGAGCCGTGACCGGGCCCTTGGCTATTGTTCTGGGTTTTGGGTTGCCGACGGCGACATTATAAGGGGCCATGGATGCCAAGGAGGAAGCTGCTGTGCCGGCCGGGATTCTGCTGCTATTGGGCAAGTTCTTGCCAATTTGAGTGAGTGAGTTCTGTGGCTCAGGCCAACCTGCAACACACGCAGGGATTATTGCACCAGGGGAGCCCTCCTGCAGTTGCACCTCGGCACAGGCTCCCTCTCAAGGTATTACAATTTCGTGGGAAAGGGAACATTTCAGGAGCGTCATTAACCAGTGCAAGCTCTTATTCCAACTCCAGCCTGCTACGTTTTCTAATGGTGCCTTTAAGGTGGGGTTTATATTAACCCTTTGCAGGGGAAAGCTTTTGCTTGGGTTGCACCTCTAATTGAGTACAATAGCCCTTTACTTTTTGAATTTGAGGGGTTTCTGACCAATATGGCTTCTCTTTTCAGTGACCCTAATCAAACTGCTGTTACATTTGCCCCAAGGGCAGGGGTCTGTAGCTGAGTATGCGATGGATTTCAAAATTCTAGTGGCTGACACCAAATGGAATTCAGCTGCTCAGAGATTTTAAACTGGGGCTTGCAGAGAGAGATGAATTAGCCCGAGTTGATAGCCCAGTGAATCTGGATGACTTTATTAAGTTCTGTATTGACATTGATTTGCGCCTTACTGAGAGACCGCAAGAGAAACTGAGAAACACTGTCTTTGCTAAATCTGTGGCTTCCCTTACCAACCCTGCCCCCAGCACCTATTCTGCTCCAAAAGAACCCATGCATTTAGGGTTTGTTAGGGGCAGGGCCCGGACGATCGCTGGAGGAAGTCGCTGGGGGGAACTGGATGATGCTGGGGGGAGCCGGAGGAGGTCGCTGGTGGGGGAGCCGGAGGAGGTCGCTGGTGAGGGATCCGGAGGAGGTCGCTGGTGAGGGAAATGGAGGAAGTCGCTGGGGGGAGCCGCAGGAGGACGCTGGGGGAGCTATGCAGATGCAGTGGGAAGCTGGGGTAAATATCAAGAGTGGGGAGCTGCAGAAAGTCACTGGGGGGAGCTGGAGGATGCTGTGGGGGGTTAACTGAAGGATGCTGGCTACCAATGTTTAAGGGGGCTCTGGCTACCAATGTTTAAGGGGGCTCTGGCTACCAATGTTTAAGGGGGCTCTGGCTACCAATGTTTTAGGGGGCCCTGGCTACCAATGTTTAAGGGGGCTCTGGCTACCAATGTTTTAGGGGGCCCTTGCTACCAATGTCTGTGTTTCCTTTGTACTGATGGGAGGGGCCATTGGGGGCAGGGTGTGGGAGGAGGGGGGCCCAGAAAATGTTGTTGTGAGGGGCCCCATGATTTTTGATGGCAGCTGTGGTTAGGGGTCCTCTTTCTGCAATGGAAAGAGTTCGCAGAAGGCAGAATATATATACAGGCCTGTACTGTGGGGGTAATGGCCACTATGTGTGTACCTGCCCAGTAAATGCAGAACATTTTCACTGTTTAAATGGAAAAGCAAAGTCTTGTAGTTCTACATATTGTACATATTTCCCTGAGCTAGCGATTTCTAAGCTCTGTGCCTGTAACATTGGCCTGGGGCAGTACCTCTGTTTCAGTTAAAGCTTTTATAGATTCGGGGGCAGCAGGGAATTTTCATGACACCAGTTTTGCTGCTAAGATGTCTGCGCCTACTGTTCCCCTCTCATCTCCTCTCAGACTCCTGTCCATTGATGGGAAACCCCTTGGCGGGGAACTAGTTAATTGTGCAACCCTAAGATTACATATGGCCACTGGATGCAGACTTTCTGAAAAAATTTCTTTCCATCTTACCCAGTGTGCATCCATCGCTGTCATTTTAGGCTTTCCGTGGCTAAAACTCACAATCCAAGAATTGATTGGAGAACTGGGGAGATTCTAGAATGGGGTATTGCTTGTCCTGCATTAATTACCCCTTACGTTTGGCTGCTGCAGTGCTTGAGGGGCTCCCACAATGCTATAGAGATTTTGCAGATGTGTTTTCAAAAAAAGCTGCTGAAACCTTCCCACCCCATAGCCCCTATGATTGTCCTATAGAGCTGCTGCCAGGGACCTCACCTCCCAGAGGTAGAACGTACCCCCTTTCTCTGCCTGAAACTGAGGCAATGACGGAATATATAAAAGAAAACCTAGAAAGGGGCTTTATGAGACCTTCTACCCCCCCCCCCCGGCTGGAGCTGGGTTCTTATTTGTTGGTAAAAAGGATGGGGGTCTTCGTCCATGCATTGATTACAGGGGTCTTAATAAAATTACGGTTAAGAACCGCTACCCCCTTCCCTTAATTTCTGAATTATTTGATTAAGTTAAAGGTGCCAAAATCTTTACTAAACTATTTGGATAAGGGAGGGGGATGAGTGGGAGGCAGCTTTTAATACTCGGGATGGGCACTATGAATATTTGGTGATGCCATTTGGCCGTTGCAATGCCCCCGCTGTCTTCCAAGACTTTGTCAATGAAATTTTCCATTATATTTTGGGCAAATTGATTGTAGTATATTTAGATGATATACTGATATTTTCATGTAACTTATTGGGACACATACGTCTAGCCCTTTCCAGAACAAGCTTTATGCTAAATTTGACCAATGTACATTTGAGGTACACAGCATTCCTTTTCTAGGTTATATTATTTCTAAACATGGCCTAGAGATGGACCCTACCAAGGTGGAGGCTGTTTTGCCTTGGCCTCAGCCCTGGACCCTCCGTGCTATTCAATGTTTTCTTGGCTTTGCTGTTGCAGACAATTTATTAAAGGATTCTCCACTTTGGTAGCGCCCATTGTTGCACTTCTAACATTTAGCCAGAAGCCGCTGTGTTTTGAACAATTGAAAAGAGCTTTTGCTTCTGCTCCTGTGCTTTGCCATCCTGATACATCTCTCCCCTTTGTAGTAGAAGTCCATGCCTCTGAAATAGGTGCTGTTCTCTCTCAGCGGCACCCAGTTACTAACAAAATGAATCCCTGTGCTTACTTTTCTCGCAAACTTTCTCCCACAGAGGCTGTGACATAGGGAACCGGGAATTGCTAGCCATCAAGTTGGCCCTTGAGGAATGGAGGCATCTGCAAACACCTTAACCCATATCCCCCAACTGTCCCGCTTTTCGCGGGACAGTCCCGGTTTTTAGAGCGCATCCCGCTTTCCCGGATAGTTCAATGAATGTCCCGCATTTCCATAATAGATTACGGAAAAACGGGACATTCATTGAACTATCCAGCAGAGTGGGATGCCTGGCTGGAGCAGGGTGCTCTGGCTTCTTATGCTGCTTTGCTTCTTATGCCGCTCCTTGTGCAGCGCAACAGGCCCTTTTATAAGGTTGCGCCCCTGGGTACGTGTGACATCATTACGCATGGGGCGCAACCTTATAAAAGGGCCTGAGCGCCTATGGTGGGTACTGTGTATGGGGGCATTGTGTGTGGGGGGTACGGTCTATGGGGGCATTGTGTGGGGGTACTTTCCATGGGGGGGCATTGTCTTTGGGGCACTTTTTATGGGGGCACTGTGTATGGGGGGTACTGTCTATGGGGGGGTACTGTCTTTGGGGCACTGTGTATAGGGGTACTGTGTACGGGGGCACTTTCAATGGGGGTACTATGGGGGCAATGGGGGGCACTGTGTATGGGGGGTTACTGTTTATTGGGCCCTTGGGGGCACTGTGTATGGGGGGCAAAGCTGGTACATAGTTATAACTCACTTATAACTGACTGCCTTCTCTCTATTTTATATGTAGGAGTTGCTATAGGAGTTTTATATTGTAATACAGTATGTGGGTATAGCACATTTGCATCTGATCCCACCATTTCAACTATATATATATTTTTTTTTTAATCATGTGTGGCAATTGGGGCGTGGTCACAAAAGTTGGCGTGGTTAAAATTTGCCACGCTACATGCGCCAAATCTTTTTATCGCTCTTTTCATTTTTCAAATGTTGGGAGGTATGCCTTAACCCACGGCCGGCTAGGTGGGCATTGTTTATTTCCAGATTTAATTTCATCATGACATGTAGGCCTGAGCCAGAAACCCTAAGGCTGTTTTAATCTCTTCCTGTACCTAAAGAGCCTTGGACACATTTATCTATGGATTTTATTGTTGATTTATCTCCTTCCCAGGGAAATACTGTTATCTGCATGGTGGTAGAAAGGTTTAGCAAAATGGCTCATTTTATTTCACTGTCTTAGTTGCCAAACGAGCGGATCTTCTTCCAATATCCCCACCTACGGGTGGGCGATATGGGGCAAATTTAGGCTAATTCGGTCAAAATTATAAAGACAGTAATGGGTGCAGCCAGTTTGGGGATCGCATCAATGAGCCGATGTGGTCCCCGATCCGACTAAATTTTTTAACCTGCCTGATCGATAGCTGGCCGATTTCAGGCCAGATGTCTATCTGGCAGACCCATTGTTGCTGCCCCTACAGGGGCCGATAAGCTGCCGAAATGGTCTAAGGGGCCGATATCGGCAGCTACAATCAGCCCGTGTATGGCAGCCTTTAAACACATCTTCAAGCTATATGGTGTACCCTCTCATATCGTATCTGATAGAGGGACACAATTTGTGTCCAAATTCTGGAAAGCCTTTTGTGCTCTTCTTGGTATTGGGTTGTCATTCTCTACAGCTTATCACCCTCAGACTCCGAGAGAGAGAACAAACCAAGACCTTGAGCAATTTCTTTGTTGTTATGTATCAGACAATCAGTCTAAATGGGCTGAGTTGGTACCCTGGGCGGAGTTTGCACACAATAATGCCCCTCACTCCTCTACAGGTATGTCTCCCTTTTTCACTGTTTATGGAAAGCACCCAAAAGCTTTTTCCCATTGCCATTTCCCTCTGATGTTCCAGCTGCTGATAAGTCTTTCCAAGATATGGCTGATATATGGCAACGAGTACAATCCAATCTTACATCTGCAGGTGTCTGTCACAAAAGTGCCTACTTATCAAGCGGGAGTTAAGGTATGGCTCTCTACTAAGAATATTCAACTGTGAGTGCCTTCTGCCAAACTAGGGTCTAGGTTTATTGGTCCATACAAAGTACTTGAAGCCCTGTAAATGTTCGATTAGAGTTGCCAGCTAATCTCAAGATTTCTAATGTATTTCATGTCTCCCTGTTAAAGCCTGCTCGAGACGTCCGTCAGTCTACTAACCCCCCTCCTGTTTTGGTAGAAGGGCAACCAGACTATGAAATCTCTAAGTTGGTTGATTCCCGAATCTCCCGGGGTAAGCTTCAGTATTTGGTGCATTGGAAAGGCTATGGCCCAGAAGAAAGATCTTGGGTTTTTCCTTCAGACATTTATACCTATTGCCTTAAAAAACAATTCCACATTACCAATCCTGGGAAGCCTGGGCCTAGGGGTCCAGTGGCCCCTTCATGAGATGGGGGGGTAGTGTAACATCCTGCCTGGAATTGAACTGGTGACCTGCAGGCATCTGGGCAGTATCATTACCACTGCTCTATATGAGCTGACAGATCCTGGTTCCCTGCTATGTAACCCGTGTATATACATGTAGGCAGGGTTAGTTGTGTATTTGGGTCTGAGCCCTGCCGGTATCCTGACTCCGAGTGAACTCCGCCTGGACTGACCCCTTGCCTGTGTGACTTCTGGATCCTGATTCTGTACTGCGCTCCTGTTCCGGTTCTGACCCGGCCTGCCTGACACCGACCCAGTAAGCTCCTCCAGTCCTTTTCTAACGATCTGGTACCCTTGCTTGCCCAGAACCTTTGCCTTGGTCCTCTCACTGTAAGACCTGGCGGCACCCGAGTAGCGGAGGGCTCCACCCGAAGCCAAAGGTGGCTGTTATAGGCAGAAGCGTGAGCCGTGACCGGGCCCTTGGCTATTGTTCTGGGTTTTGGGTTACCGATCGTGACAGCAGCTCACACACAAAATAGATTTTTCTTTGTCATTAAGCAAGACGCACTGGTATCCAATCTACATCCGGCTAATGTCATTGTTTACAAATGCTGTATATTTAGATAATTCGGACATGGTCACTAAGACACACGCACACAGGTATTGGACAATAGTAATAAAACATATATTCATAGATAGATAAAAGAGGAATATTATACAGCGGATAAAGCTAAAAGGCGGTTCAATATCAGACCTAAGTCCAAGATTTTCGTTAAGTCCACGTGGGGACACTGCCCAGATGGTATAACCTGCAGGCTTCCGGTTCATGTAAGGCAAGGTGACTATTATATATAATAAATATCGCCATGTCCAGCTCAAACATCAACTCGCCAAAAGTAGAACGCGCTCCAGGTCCATTTACTTGTTTTAAGCAACTTCTCTATTGCCTTATGGTCTTGGAGCACAAAACGCGTAAGGCAATAGAGATGTTGCTTAAATAAAGTAAATTGTTTTTAAATTATTATTACGGTGACCTTTGTGGTTTTTCTCCTGTTTTGATGTTGAGGGACAAGGCCACGATTGCTTCATTTTGGGAAAATTGGAATTCTTTCGCCATACGGTGAAATGCGAGTAAACCATTGCCGGTATTCTAAAGTTTCTTGCCCTATTTTGGCCCAGTTTCCAAACAAGAGAATCTTTCCCCTTAGATATGAGATTCATCTGATTGGATCATGTTGATGGGATGCGGCCATTGCGCCATGGACTGGATGAACAAGGCAATGCACTCTTTGCCCCGATAGGATCTTTAAACTTTCCTAATCCACATCTGCTCATGTATGTGGAGCCCCATACACAGACCAATAATCTGCTGATGCAGTCCGTTGGCAGATTTTATCAGCACTTTAAGGGCTGATCTGTGGCTCCCAATCTTTCATTCAAGGAGTAATAGTCTTGCCCACATAGTACAGGCCACATGGGCATGGCACAATATACACCACGTATGTGGCGGTGCATGTAAGTTTGTGTTGGATGTTACACAGTTTGCCTGTGTGGGGGAGATGGACAATCTGTCCCTATGAGCATGGGCCTACAGATACCGTTCAGGCAGCTACAGCACGTCCGTTTTCATTATGCTGTAAGCCGATTGGCCTGTCCCCTATTGTAAAATCTCATGTTTTCCTCCATTGTACTGGTGTTTTATCTGGTCACTGTTAATACATGGGCTGAAACACTGGGAGTAGGCGATACCTCTGATAGTGGCTGGGCACCGGCAGCATGTTGATATTATGATCCATGGGTTTCCCAAATAAGTTTCGCTCACCCCCATCTGCGTTTTAAAATTTTGAAAGGTCAGGAAACTCAATACAAAAACAGTCGCTGTTAATCAATTGAACAGGGATGTCCACATTATTCTTGTGTTTTAAAAAATCCAGTAACCGATTCACTGTCACCCTCCCAAATAGCAGTCTGTGCACTGAAAGTATAAGATATATTATCAGAAGCCTTGCTTATAATAATTAAGTTGGCAAAGAGGGCAGCGGGACAAATTGGGACTGATATATAATATATATTTATATTCTGACATATGGGATTAGGTACAATTAATGTTACTAGCCGTGGGTCCATATTGGCCTAAATTAACTCACAACATAGTACCGGCAACATCCAAAGATCCATCTGGCCCCATACAGGAACATTTTACAAAAAGAAGCCTACTTGGCCCAAGGATAACTCTACTAACATATAAAGGCTGCCATTTTTGGCACCACATTAGCTGCTGCCTTGGCCATTCCAGTACTGCCCATATATAGGGCCCAAATGACAGCCTGCCCAACTGATATCCAACAGGGGAATGGGCAGTTCAGAAGTTCCAGTAGGTCAGCGGCTCATAGGCCTGTTGATGCAGTCCCCTCTCGAGGATCTACACAAACCCCTATTATGACCATACTGCCAGTTTGGTATAGAGTTGCCAGCTGGCTGGTGTATTGGCCCAGCTGCCACGGTATTCGATGCCAAGTGCCATTGGCAGTACAGATCACAGATCCCACTGGAGTCAGATTTAGGTAGGGGGAAAGTTTTTGTAGGAGAGGTGGCAACCTTATTTGAGGTGACGCTCCACTTGGTTAAACACAGTCTCACCTATTATGTCCCATAACAAAACAGTGCTGGAGATCCGTGTACTCCAGAGATGATTTTAATTAAAGGATAAATCTTTTAACCTGCCCGATCGATATCTGGCCAATTTCAGGCCAGATATCGTTTGAGCATGCCCGTCTTTCCTGCCCCTACATGGGCCGATAAGCTGCCGAATCTGTCTAAGGTACCAATATCGGCAGCTACAGTCGGCCCGTGTATGGGGACCTTTAGTTATATAAATGATCACAAACACCTGTTATTGATGTTTCTAATTCAGTTATTGCTGGGCCAAAGGCCTTTATGTTTTGAGAAGCTTAATTCCATATCGTGTTTAATTCATCCATGCAAGCATTCTGCCATTTTGCTAAATTAGACAAAGATTCACCCCCAACCCAATCCACTTGCTTATGTTATTTGTGTTTCATGTGAGTTGCTAACCACTAGCAGGTTCTAGAGCAGTCTAGAACATAAGGGCAACAGGTAGATTTTCATGGGTGGATCTTGGTTATCCATTGAGTTGCGACTGGGTTAGCATTCTGACACTATGTACAATACTTAGAGAGAGTTTAAATACCCAGAACATCAAATCATACTGGGCTGATTAACTGGGGATTTCTAGGCACGCATACAGGAGCAGAGAGTTGCATAACTCGTGTAGTGTGCAGTTAGTGATGAGGATATACCAATGTGGTTTGTCTTGAAGTTGCTGGGCTTAGATACTCCTCGGTGTTTGTTCCAAAGCAATTAGGCTTGTTCCTCTGGGTGGGACACAGACGCAGTGGTGAGGAAAAGAAGCTCAGCCTAAAGGACTGATTTGGAAATTAAAGCTTATCCTTTCTCCCCTAGATACCTAACAGCCCATTAGGGTAAGTATTGGACCGAACACTTGGGGCCTGATCCTTCAGACTCAAGCAGTTGTAAAGGGAACCCTGTGTGAGTTTGCTGGCTCTGGGTTGTGGGCAGATAAAGCTTGTCGGTTTCCATACAAAAGCCTGTTCGGGAAAAATAATGGAAATTGCAGAAATGTTTCTACGCGAAACCCAGTGTCGTCGCTGGGTTTCCTTTATGATTGCTGAAGCCTGAAGGTGGTTGGTGCTTTAAGAAGGAGGTCTTGAAGCAAATACATTTGAATTTATTCGCTTCGCCAATAAATTTGAATTGCCGAAAAAATTAGCGAAATGGCGAAAATGTTGCGTAGAAAAAAGTGTCACCCGTGACTATTCTGTTGACACCTGCGACAATTTTTGGACGCGCTTCAAATTTTTCCGCGAATCCATGCCTGGTGAAACATTTTGCCCATCACTAGTTATTATATTTCACTTGGCAAAGTTATGTGTAATTGCCCCAGCTACAGTAAGTGCACTCTGTGGTTGGGACTTGGCAGTTGTGAGGATAGAAACTCACTGGGAACATCAATTCACCCTTGGGAGTTACTACAGTTGGGCTCCAATATTACTTACCCAGGGGTTCGCTCATCACTAATAATAACCTTCCACAAAGTGTATCTGCTGCTGTAAACAGGGAGGAACCAAGAAGAGAGAGCCGTGCCAGCTACATGGGCATCGGAAAAGTCTATTCTTCAGCCAAGAAATAGTTGGTGAGTTTTCATTCATATTCATACAGTTTGTACAACGGGGATTGGATCAATGAATGAAATGAGGGTCTCACAATCCTTGATGAATACATATGTTTAACCCAATGGAATCCTGCTGAACACCCACCCTCTGTTTATTATTAATATTTGCTTTATACATTCACAGCCAGAACTCCACGTCATTCCCATTTTAAACTCTTATTCGTGTCGGCCCATAATGAATGAGATGCTACAGTGTGCCAACGTTAATAACATCTTCCGTGAGAGCGCTTCAGGGGGAATGTGTTCCGTGCCGAGAGGGAACATTATGGAACAGAAGGATTGCAAAATGGGCTTTGAAATTAATTTTAGATACTCGTTACAGCAAAGTGTGACTTCTTGGAGAAATGACATTTCATGGGTGGTTATTGGTGTTGGCACTCCCAGATGTATTTGGGAGTTACAGTCGCACTCACGAAGATTAGTTCATTTGGTAAGGTCATCAAGGAACGGCACTATGCCCCATATGACCTCACTGTTGGTTAACTTTATTGGGACAACCTGATTGGTCAAGGAGGCCATCATTTTAACCCCATAGATGGGCTAAAAAGTTACAGACTCATTGGGGTAGTTGAGTTGGTAGCCAATGTCCAACTGGGTTTGGCTTTTTCAGTGTTCATGCCCCTGTGCATAATACCAGGAGTGCTTCAATATATTAGGGGATCTGCCACGCTAAGGAAAAGGAACCTTCAATCGATGCAGCTTGAGATGCACCAGGCATGGAAGAGAGGTTCCTACTGGTTTAGGATTCATATCTCCCATAGTTCCGTTACATTAGAGCTTTGGCCAATGGCACAGATGATTCTCATTGAATTAAAGGAACAGTAACACCAAAAAATTCAAGTGTATAAAAGAAATTCCAATATAATGTACTGTGGCCCTGCACTGGTACAACTGGTGTGTTTGCCTCAGAAACACTACTATGGTTTATATAAAGAATGCAGCTGTGTAGCAATGGGGGCAGCCATTCAAAGGAGAAAAGGCACAGGCACTTAGCAGATAACAGATAAAACACTATTGTATTCTACAGAGCTTATCTGTTATCTGCTAGGTAACCTGTGCCTTTTCTCCTTTTTTCCAGCTTGAATGGCTGCCCCCATGGCTACACAGCGGGGTATTTATATAAACTATAGTAGGGTTCCTGAAGCAAACACACAACTTTTACCAGTGCAGGGCAACAGTACATAATATTTCATTTACTTTAAAAAGCTTTAATTTTTTTGGTGTTACTGTTCCTTTAATTCAGTAATGAATCTGCTCCTAGCAATGAGCGCAATGGCTCTTGTCTTCTGAGCAATGTAGTGCATTAGAAATAGTAACTACTTCTCTGCACCGAAGCACAAAAATAGCATTTCTTACAAAATGAACACATTTTTTGGAACCCAAAAAGGTTTTAAGTTAGAGTGATAAAATAGAAATTGTAACCGACCGACACACACTGAAGATGGAACACGAGGCGTTTGCTTTCTTAATTTTGTGCCTGGCACGTCGAAAGGTAGAGAGACACCAAGGGATAATGCCAGGGAGGAGTTACCAGGATATTAAGGTAACAAAACCCAAGAGCCAAGCTGAAGGTACTCATTAAGGAGAACATGGGGAAGGGAGAAGAGAGGACTGACAATGGCGTAACTATAGGTTAATAGAGAGAATACCAATACAAATTGGGAGAGACCCCAAACCAGGGGGTTAGCAGGGAAAGGAACGGATGCCAGCAGATTATTATGGAAGAAAAGCCACAGAAGTCTCAGGTATAATACAGGAGCAGAGATTGCCCTGCAGCTTCCAGACATCTGTTTCTGGACTTCTCAGAAGATGTTCCTTCTGCTGCTCTTCTGCTCTCTGATTTGGAAAGTATTCGCACAGGCTGCAGCCCCGTAAGTAATCTGGGTTTCTTCTGGTTTCATGAGGGGGAGAAATTTGGTGAGTGAAGAATAGTTTGGCAATACAAAGAGCTTTAAATAACCTGTAAATATATCTTTATAAAGGGAGCTTAGTGATGGCATCAGTTATAACTGCTGTTTGTAACAAATACGGTGCCCTCTACCTTAAAATATAAGGGATTTAGTCATTCACTCTGCCCTACCTTGTATGGCCATGAAACTTCTTACTTATTTCTGTAACTCTTAGCATTTACAGTAGGGGGTACATTATCATAGTTCTCTAAACCTTGTGCCTTTATATAGTCACAGAACCCCTCAGTGACTGCTAATATGATAAGGATATTAGCAGTCACTGTAGGGGGTACATTACAGTAGGGGGTACATTATCCCTTATAATACATGAGTGATACTCAGAGTTCCCTGTATAACTCAGCCTGCAGCCTTGTGCCTTTATATGGGGGGCACAGAACCCCTCAGTGACTGCCAATATCCTTATCATTTACAGTAGGAGGTACATTATCCCTTATAATACATGAGTGATACTCAGAGTTCCCTGTATAACTCAGCCTGCAGCCTTGTGCCTTTATATGGGCACAGAACCCCTCAGTGACTGCTAATATCCTTATCATTTACAGTAGGGGGTACATTATCCCTTATAATACATGAGTGATACTCAGAGTTCCCTGTATAACTCAGCCTGCAGCCTTGTGCCTTTATATGGGCACAGAACCCCTCAGTGACTGCTAATATCCTTATCATTTACAGTAGGGGGTACATTGTCCCTTATAATACATGAGTGATACTCAGAGTTCCCTGTATAACTCAGCCTGCAGCCTTGTGCCTTTATATGGGGGGCACAGAACCCCTCAGTGACTGCTAATATCCTTATCATTTGCAGTAGGGGGTACATTATCCCTTATAATACATGAGTGATACTCAGAGTTCCCTGTATAACTCAGCCTGCAGCCTTGTGCCTTTATATGGGCACAGAACCCCTCAGTGACTGCTAATATCCTTATCATTTACAGTAGGGGGTACATTATCCCTTATAATACATGAGTGATACTCAGAGTTCCCTGTATAACTCAGCCTGCAGCCTTGTGCCTTTATATGGGGGGCACAGAACCCCTCAGTGACTGCTAATATCCTTATCATTTACAGTAGGGGGTACATTATCCCTTATAATACATGAGTGATACTCAGAGTTCCCTGTATAACTCAGCCTGCAGCCTTGTGCCTTTATATGGGCACAGAACCCCTCAGTGACTGCTAATATCCTTATCATTTACAGTAGGGGGTACATTATCCCTTATAATACATGAGTGATACTCAGAGTTCCCTGTATAACTCAGCTTGCAGCCTTGTGCCTTTATATGGGGGCACAGAACCCCTCAGTGACTGCTAATATGCTTATCAATTAGGTTTTTACTTATCTCTGACCCCCACCTAATAAAAGGTGTTATTTTTGCCCAGGAGCAGTAACCTATATCAACCAATAAGATGTTTGCTTCTAAACAGGAGACCGCTATATTCTACCTGCTGTTTGGTTGCCATGGGTTACTGCTCCTGGGCAAACTTAGTGCCTTTTATTACATAACCCCCACAACTCTTCCACTTTTGCATTGAAGCCATCATATAAAGCTGTATAATAAAAGTCCTTTAAAAGTAAAAAACATGAAACCCAAATTCTTTTGTTAATTAAATCATCCATACCTGTTATAAATGTATATAAAAAACTGAGCTGTCAATCATGTTACCTGCCCCGCCTCTATGCCGCAGGCAGGAAATATATGATTGACAGCTCTGATTTGTAATTGCGACTATTTTAACTTTCCATTCAGCGCTTCCTATACATCCCCTAGATGGCAAATGCATAGGGGATACATGGGGGGATACAAAGCTTTGCCTTAATAACAGTGTTCCCAAAATGGCGCCGGCCTGCTGGCTGTGACTGTAAACTCCAAGACTGAAGGGACAAAAATACAGAGTTTATATAAGTTAAGTTTATTTTGCTCAACTAACCTGATAGAAGAGGATCTGGGATCATTTCTTATGGCGACAGGTCCCCTTTAATGAAGAATTCCCCATTTAAACAACCTCTCATTTTAGGCCGATCCTAATGGCTGCATCTCGGATGTGGTGAACACCAAAGTCTTCCAGATGAGACGGGCAGGTTATGAGATGAAAATCATAGCTTCGGCCAAAATAACAGAGGACGGGACAGGTGAGAGATGTAGGATAGAGGAGCTCCCAGATAATTAGGGGTAGGTGAAGCTCTAGGCCAGGGGTCCCCAACCTTTCTTACTCGGGAGCCACAGTCAAGGGGTAACATCAAGAGCGACATCCAAGGGGTTGGGGAGCGACATGTTGCCCCTGAGCCACTGGTTGGGGATCACTGATCTAGGACATGTGGTGGAGATAATACTGGGACGGTGGGTACTAAGGATTCGGCCATGGGAATGGATCTCACTGGTTTTATTCAGAATAAGCAATGGATATGTTTTTCAGTGGATGTCTTAAAACAAGTCCATGGCCACTGGGGCCGTAAATGGAGCGGCTGCAGACTTAGTTAAGAAACTAAGAAGATCTCTGTCCCTGGCAGGTGTGGAACTGACCGGTGAAGGTTCTTCTGAGATCAAGAGCACCTTGGCTAAAGTAATTTTACTAAATTACTTTAGTTTTTTTATTTTCCACCAGAAGAAAAACGTGTAAAAAAATTATGCAGTTTTTTTCTGCAGCAAAAGGGCACAAGTTTTGTTGTTTTTTTATGCCACATAATATATAGGGATAAGCGACTCTGTCTCTTTTCAATTTGCAAAACAGCGAAAATGTTGTGCGTCAAAAAGAAATGTCACGCGCGTCATTTTTCGATGTGGCGAATTTTGTCGCCCATTTCGCAAAAAAATCCGCCAATGGCGAAACGCGGGAGTTCACTGCAAATCCATGGGAAATTATTTCACCCATCACTAATGATATATCTAACCCTTATGCCCATTGGCGCTGTGTAATTATATTATGACATTATATTTCTGACATTGATTTATAATATTATTTATAATGACGAATAATTATTAGTAATATTATTATTCTTAATATTATCATTAATAGTAATATAATTTATGATATTATTGTATGTATATTTCTGAAATTCCCGGTTGCTTTAGGTTCCCTATGGCAGCCAGGAATGTTGTGTTGTTGGTCAGAGCTCAGAGCCTACATTTTTATTAGTCAGATATTTGGTTTGTAACCGGCGTCTTTGTTTCCTGTCCGTTCTCCGTCGCGGAACATGAGACAGAGATGAGGGATTTTTTGCCAGAAGCCTAATTTTATTCTCTATTTGTTGCAGTTCTACAACAATCCATCATTTTTTGGATTATTTTATTTCTAAAAAATATAAATCAAAACCTATTGAAACACTTGAAGAAGAAAAGAATGAAACGAAGCCGAAAATACCCCGTATCCTGAATTGGGGTGTGATGCTAATTATAACTGCAGTCATGGTGTTTGATAGATATTTTACAGAAGGTAAGGGGCAAGGCCAGCTAAACGACTTTAGTATTCTGTGTCCTGAGCATACAATTAGCAAGCAAATTCCCTTAGAAAAAGCAGATTTCTTCTCTCTCATCTGTTTATTGCCCCGGCATAGTCTTTGGCTCTTCCACTATTTCCTATTCCTTTGCTGCTTTTCCCAAAGCTCTACTTTCAGATGGGTCATTTGAATCTCTCTGCTGGCATTTACCCCCACTCATTCAACTTTTCCCTCTGTTGTTGAACTGGATCATATGTGCTATAATATAGTAAAGCTATTATTAATGTGGACCCCAAACAAAGTCCTTTGCATAAAAGTACCATTTGTATGAGATGGACTTGCTGGGGGTAAGGGTACAATCAGTATATAAGCTGGGGGGCTATTCTTCTTCACAGAGTCCTTTATAGTTTTACTATTATCTCTATGTGTAATACCACCATGTTACTAACTTCACTTCATTGTTTGTCCTTTTATTGTATTTATAGCTGTGATGCCATTAATTGAAGAAGAATACGGCATTGATATAAAGAAGACTGCACTTGTAGATGGACGTAAGGGCACATTTCCTTGTGTTACTCAAATATCTGTGTCTTTTATTGCCTATAATGCTATGTCTTTCTCTCTGCATTAATGGAAATATAATAATATTCCATATGTTTCCTTCTGCGGCACTCTCCTCTCTTTCTACTGTTTGTTCCATCTCTGGCTCTTACTAGCTATGTCTCACAATCTCATTCTTTCTTCCCCTACAGTATTTGCTCTTGGCTTCACCATTCTGGCTATAAGTCCTGTCTTTAGATATTTTGGAGATTGGTTAAGCCAGAAGACTATAATGTGTATAGGGATGACAGTTTGGACCCTGCTCACTTTTACCTTCTGTTTTGTACCCAAGCAGGTAATATTCAGCTTTCTTTCTGCTCATATTCTGTGATATTCAGATACAATATGAAACAATTAATAAGGATTATATCCCTTTTCTTGTAGTGGTTCTGGCTCATCCTACTCCTGCGAGGATTACTGGACATAATAGCAGATATTTTCTTAAGCTGTGCTTTACCACTGATTGGACACATGTTCTCAGTGTCCAATCGAAGACTCGCCATATTTAGATTTCAGCTGTGTAGCTTTCTTTTCAGTGTATATTGTTTTCTTCTGCTTGTGCTCATTCTTTTATATTAACCCTGAATTCTTTCCATTCTCCCCTTCAGGCTAATAGCGATCTGCATAGCAGCATTAGTGGCCAACCAATTCTCCTGGCACGTGGCACGACTGGTAAGTGATATATTCAGCTGAGCGCCATAAAGCTTAGAGTAAGATATCTGTTAGCATTTAGTTCATTGGATAGATATAACTCGTCTGGCATCTATAAAATACTGTATCGTATATCACAGCACATAAATATAACTTTCAGAAAAAAAAGCAACTAACTGAAAACAATCTTCAACGTGGGCATTATAGTGACCAACTGGCTAGATTATTTTTTTTTGGTTTAGGCCTTTGAAATGCAGCAGGAACAATAGTCCCCTTTAGACTGTTTCTGGTAATATAAGTGGTCCAGATTTAGAGGGAGCAGAGTATCTGCTCAGCCATTGGCCAGTTCTTGTACTTTTACATTCAGCCAGTGTTAATCATGCAGTCGCTAACTGTCAATTGTCTTTACTATTTTTATATTGATATTGCAAAGTAATGTCTTTTCATTTTTTTGATGAATGAGAAATAAAACTTATTCATGTGCCACTAATGTCACCTTTCCTCTTTCAGGTGGAGCTTTGCCCTTATTATGATAGGTTCCCTTAGTGTGGACTTTATTCACGAGGGCATGTTTGCAATTATTCCTGATTTCTTGGACAGAACGAGGAATGAGACGGGGAAACAATGGCCCCTTCTCTTGTCTCAGAGTTACTACAGTGACTTGTAAGTTTTATTTTCATACTCTCTTTGGCTTTATCAAAACTTCTGTATATTATTAATTATAATACTACTAAATATGTGTTAATAAATCTTCAACATATTTGTAACTTATATTTATATTATATTATGCTATTAGTAACCTAGCACTGGTTTTCCTGGCAGTAGAACATACACAAGGAATCTAGATATAATATTGTGCAACACAGACGTCTGCAGATTGTACTCAACACCCTTGTCTTTCTTTCCCCTAGTATGATCTACTCAGCAATCAAATGTGCAGCGGATGTACTCGGCATGCTGTTAGGGATGGAAATCAGCAAGCTATTGAGCAAAGAGCCTCACAGTGCAGATCCATGGGTCTGCGCCGTAGGACTCTTTGCCTTTACACCCGTCTTCAATTTATCTGTTCTGCTAATGATAATGTAATGCCATCACTGGCAGTCATCTATCAGGCTCCTTTGGTCCCTCAGTGACTAAGCAATGCAATTCCTGTAATATCTGCCTTTGTGCTGTTCCTTGTGAAGCAATCCCAACCCTCACGGACTCTTTTCTCTCCCCACAGTCTGTAATACGGCCAAAATTCTACACAATCGCTGGACAGCTACAGGCCTTCCTGACGCGGTTGATTGCAGGTGTAGGTGCTCCATTTATTATTGAATATGTAAGTACAATCTGTTGCTATTTATTTTAGAAATTTAAAATGTGTCAGAACTCTATAAATAAAGAATAGTTATAATTACTCTATCTTTTCTATCTGAGATATCTGTTAAGATCCAGGAGTCGAATTCTGAGAAGACTTCCTTTGAATGCATGCAATTTGCCCTAATGTTTTTACCAGTAGTGGCAGTGATTGGAGGAACCTGCTTCCTATAATTAAATTTGAGCTTCAAAAAGGATCGGGAATCAGTGGACAAGAACGCTACCCCAAGACAATCTGATGTGGAGAAAAGCTTGTTAAAGATACAAGGGGGTATAGGGAGATACAGGGGACAGAGGGGGGGGGGAGCTGGGAGAGGGTGGATGGAGTGAGGGAGCTGTGAGAGGTACAAAGAGAACCCATTTCTTTGCCAGTGAGTCTTGAGATGGGCAACAGAGTGCAGAATTTCCAGCCGCAGTCTATATATGTCTATGACTACTATGACCAAGGTAAAGCTACCTGTGGTTATACAGTTATGAATAGTTACAGTGTAGTTGAGGCTGAAAAGGGACATTTCTTTAGCTGTCTCTTGTTTGTGCTGTATAGAAAAAAAATGAGAGTAATGTGATGAAAAGCACTCACTCCCTTCAGGTCTTTTCATGTGTTTTTCTGATCTCTCTTACAGATGAGAATGCAGTTGTAGAAGTCAGACATCCATGCTCTCTCTAGTCACCTTGCAGGTAATGTTATGGCAGCCACTCTTGACTCAAACCATTGTCCCTATGAGGATAAGATCTCCCACCACAACAAATCTTACTAAATGCAATGACCTTATTTCTTTGGAGAAGAAGGCCTGGATGAAGCGATTTGAGTGTGTAGGCCCTAGACTGTAGGGCATCAGTGCCAGTGTAGAAGCTTTAAATAACTACTAATAATCACAGAGCAGATGGTCCTTGCAGTCCCAAAGTACCATGGCAGTATTTCTGCTCTCTGTGCTCATGAAAGAGCATTACAGGCTGTCTTATCGGCAATTTCTCTTGCTCCATAAGGCTAAATCTTCAACCATTAAAGAAACATCCACAATAACAGCAACGTTTCAGGTCACATAAGACCTTTTATCAAGCTTGATAAAAGGTCTTATGTGACCTGAAACGTTGCTGCTATTGTTGTTTGCCCCAAAAAATTTTGCAATAAAGGCATTTTAATCTACAAAGACAAGAGGTGCTGTTCCTGTTCTTCTGTACCAGGATATGCCGATGGAAAGTGGCCATTGGGGAACCTGCACTACTTCTAACTAATCACAAGGCTTGGTGCTGACTACTACTCTCCTCTTCCATTTAAACCCAGGGGTAAATAATACATGACTAACAATTTGGATTCATCAAAGTTGATCAGCTCCTTTAGTATTGGAATGATGTTTTATGAATCTTATAGTGATTGATCTTCAAAGAATCCTTTCATTTGATATACATCAAAATATTTATCAGGGCCTTCTATGGGATTCAAAATCCTACAGCCTTTTTCTAGTTTCAGATAACAAATCTTGAAGGTTCTGGCCATGATAAATTTCAGTTTAATCGATATTTATTGAATCAATAGAAATTGATTGCACCATTCCAGATAAATCTGCCCCAAGGTCCTAAGGTCATATTGGTCCATGACAGAATCAGACTGGGTTGTTTGGGGTACACCGGGTACCTGAGTCTAGAGCCCGCCACCTAAGGGCCCACTACCACCGCCATAATCGCTACTTATGACACTGTTAACAATTAAGATGGTCGTCGATTCTACTGTGGGGAGTGGTGGTGGCTGAGGGCAGCTGGCTTGCAGGCAGGTGGCATGGCCCAACAGGGTTGGAGCTTACCGGGATTTTTCCCAGTGTCCCGGGGGGCCAGTCCGACCCTGGTCCATGATATCAACTTTGTGACACTGTGTTGAGAAGCAGGATTAAATATGTTCTGGTATTTAGTCTGATGTGTCTTTACAAAGGGATGCAGAAACAATAAAAAAGTATGAGGAAGATGCGGTGCAGCAGTAGCAGTAATGCTTAGTAGAAGTGAGCCATAGAGGCAAAGATTAAAGCCCCGTAAAAGTTCCTTCAGAGCAGAAGAATCAGTCACAGGTCCCTGGAGTTGGGGCAGTTATAAATTACAGAACCAATAACCTTTACAAACAGATATATAGTGGCACATTAGTGACATAATGTTATCTTCTGACTCTAACACCCTGTTTGACTATTTACAGCAGTGGCTAGCGAATGCCTGGTCCGTCAATCATCAATGAAAGAAACATTGGTTTTTCTGCAGTTTACTTGCCGTGACACCACTACAGCACCTAGAACATTGCTCATCTACTCACCCTTTCAGCTTAAAGATTTTTTTAAGGAATAAATAACTGATATTTTCCTCTCTATTTTTTGTCTGAAATAAATATAACTAACTGTTTTGGGGGGAATGGAGATCTAAAGAATGGATATTGCTCTAGTAATGGGTGGGTCAAAAGAAATTAAAAAATACTATATCTAACCTTACCGTATATTTTAATGTCTCATTAAGTCTTGACACATGTCCGCCTTAGCCATTTAGGCAAGATATGTTTGTAGTCCAGTTACAGCCAACTAAAGGCTTGCTGGTCATGAGGTTTGTGGTCAACTGACTGGTCTGTATTATAAAAAGCACAAACATACTATTATATGGTCTCCTCAAGGACCACTTTGAAGAACTGGTGGGCCCAGAGCAAAGACGCACAGCTACCCTAAGAAATTAATGCCAATACTACCCACAAGCAGATGAGCTTGTGACAGATAATGAAGTAAGCAACCAGGAGATCTCCTCATTTGTCGTTATTAGTGGGAGCAAACAAGGAGAACCCACTTCTATATAAGACACCACTAGAAAGAAACATCTTAATTAAAGAAGGAAAGGCTGGATCACTAGGGGGTGCCAAATGTAAGGCACCCACAAGTCATTGTGACCTAAATTATGATTGTGAATGGAGCCATCAAGAAGCAGAACTAAAAGAAGTTATAGGAGAAAGGGCAAATATCCAGAGGGGTCGGTAGCCGCATAAGCAAAGTAGAAGTAATGTGACATCTTATAGATACCATGGAAGATTCACAGGGAACTATGATCTAGAGATTACATAGGAGGATACTGTACAATATTCCCTTGATTATCCTGTGGCTTATCCAGGCAGTTGTTACTATATTTTGATCACTGGTTTCCTTATTACAAAATTCTAAAGGTTTTGATGGGCTGCCATCATCATCCATTGAAACAACATTCCTTTAGGTAAACGGGAAAGAAGCAAGCCTAGTTGCAAGGGGAATTATTGATATCAGTATTTTCTAAACTTTTGCACTAGATATTCAGTGGGTGGGTGGCAAGGACTTGTGGGTCAGGGTGGTCATAACCCTTGGTTACACTGTTGTGGGTCTCACCACTACAGCACTGAGAACATTCCCCAATTGGACACCAACTTTTCCTGAAGGATCACCAGTCCTCTGAGATTTAGGTCAACTCACTCATCTGTAAAATAGGAAGATGAAGATTCTATTAACAGGTCTACTAGAAATAATTAAGGTGAAAAATGGGAGAACAGTGCAGGCTATATGAACAGCTTATGGATAGCACTGTTGTTATAGCTTGTAAATTGGGGAAATAATTTGCAGGGCATTATACAGACCAGTTGGGCAAAGCAATACATTATCTCTATGGCTTTTGTCCTAGAAAAGGGACTCTGTTTATTTTGTGGTCCACTGGATTGCACTTATGTTAGGATCGTACTTCGGAGTCTGTGGGAACAAGAGGAGCTGAATCGCGTGATGTTGAACCAAGAGGAACATTCAATCAGTCAAAGAAGGAAAAATCACACCTAGTGGTCAGAAGTGAGATTGCAGTTAAACAGGGAATGACATGAAATTTTCTCTATAACAGATTCATTGCTCTCCAGTCTCCGTGTATTATAAATGTCAGCGCTGGGTTTTTAGCAGAAAGGTGGCACTTCAAAAGAACTTGTGGTTCAGAATCTTTTGGAATGGTCTCTCTCTATTTACTTTGCAAGGAGAGTATAACTTATAGTTAATAGAAATACAATGTTTGTTTTGTATAAATCACTCCCTTGAAGGTGCCAGCTACCTTCCCACTGACTCCCCGTCTCTTGCACCAGCAGCCTTTTCCCACAGCACTGGGTAACATGGTTACATATATATAGAAACAGTCACCCCACTATAGTTCCAGGGGTACCCAGGGCACAAATAAGCACTCACCCCAAATCCCCCCCTAACTGGCCTTCAGGCTGGGCCCCCTTAGCCCATAACAAGGTTACAGATATATAGAAACATTGGGGTAACAGTTACCCCGCTATAGTTCCAGGGGTACCCAGGGCACAAATAAGCACTCACCCCAAATCCCCCCCTAACTGGCCTTCAGGCTGGGCCCCCTTAGCCCATAACAAGGTTACAGATATATAGAAACATTGGGGTAACAGTTACCCCGCTATAGTTCCAGGGGTACCCAGGGCACAAATAAGCACTCACCCCAAATCCCCACCTAACTGGCCTTCAGGCTGGGCCCCCTTAGCCCATAACAAGGTTACAGATATATAGAAACATTGGGGTAACAGTCACCCCGCTATAGTTCCAGGGGTACCCAGGGCACAAATAAGCACTCACCCCAAATCCCCCCCTAACTGGCCTTCAGGCTGGGCCTCCTTAGCCATAACAAGGTTACAGATATATAGAAACATTGGGGTAACAGTCACCCCGCTATAGTTCCAGGGGTACCCAGGGCACAAATAAGCACTCACCCCAAATCCCCCCTAACTGGCCTTCAGGCTGGGCCTCCTTAGCCCATAACAAGGTTACAGATATATAGAAACATTGGGGTAACAGGCACCCGCTATAGTTCCAGGGGCCCCCTTAGCCCATACTCACAGGAGTCTATAGGAAACACTAGGCGCCTATTTATTATGCTGTGTAAACACATCGCCTGACGTAATTTCTTTACGTGTTTATCCCACCAGACCTTACGTAAAGTAATGGCATAAAACTTGGGGTTTGGATGGTGAAATTTGCCAATTGTTTTACACAGCTTTTTACACTTTTTGACAATTTTGTTTTACACAGACTAATAGGCCCCTAAGATGCAGAAACAATTCCTGGAATCTGCACGTTTGCTCCAAACGAACCCCCCAGTCCTGCTTTGCCCCCACAGAGGGACGGCTTTACATATTAGAAATCACATTTTTCTATGAGGCAGGTCTGGACTTCATGTCACAGAGACCTGCCCATGGTACAATAAATCTGTGTGACACAGCCCTAACAATGAGACTAATAAATATATCTGAGGGAAAATGTATTTCCAGCCCCCCCCCCCATTGTCTCCAATGCTGCTGTATGCAACTTATAGTGATCTGTACAGTGTGAGGGGATATAAATCTTACAGAGTAAAGGACTCACCCAAACTCTGTACTTCAGTAGGGGGGGCAAGAGACATGCCAGGGGTGTAACTGGGTGGGTTATGAGGTATTTATTTTGGAGGTGCCTGACAAATTGGCACCCCCCCCCCTTCCACTAAGTGGTTTAGGCTTTTTATCACCTGTAACAATGCGCTACAGTTACGGTCCAATGCTCCAGTTCAGCCTGCCCTCCCATGCCAGGCAATATGATACAGGCTCACTGTTTAGTGGCGCTCATTGCTGGGTGATACCAAGTCACTCTCAGGTGTTTCATACAGACACTGACAGGGGGGGGGTCACCTGACTCCTATGCGCTAATCCCCATAAAGGTCACTGGATTTCTCCCTGTATCTCTCCCTGGCCATTTAGTTGGCACTGGAGGGAGCGGTTGGGTTTTGTTATCACTCGGAGCAGGATTTGGCTCCCGGCAGCTCCTGACTGACTGGCGGCCCCCGCCCCCCCCGGCAGGTGAATAAAGGCAGGAAGTGTGGCAGGGCAGGTACAGTGTGTCAGGTACAGAGCTGAGGGGCAGCCGTGATGCACAGTGTCCCAGTGTCTCCAGGGGGGGGGCTCCTCCTGTGCCTTCTGGGCATCATCGCTGGAGGGGCAGCTAAGCAGTAAGTGCAACATTAATTACCCACAGTAATACAGCAACTCCTCAACTCTCACTATAAGTGTATTCCTCCATTTCCCTTCTGTACCCTCTGCTCTCTCCCATTTATATTATATATACCCACTGCTCTGTCCCATTTATATTATATATACCCACTGCTCTGTCCCATTTTTTATATATACCATGTCTGTCATTTATTATAATACCCACTGCTCAGTCCCAATTTTATTATATATACCCACTGCTCAGTCCCCATTTATATTATATATACCCACTGCTCTGTCCATTTATATTATATATACCCACTGCTCAGTCCCATTTATATTATATATACCCACTGCTCTGTCCCATTTATATTATATATACCCACTGCTCTGTCCCACCCACTGCTCTGTCCCATTTATATTATATATACCCACTGCTCTGTCCATTTATATTTATATACCCACTGCTCTGTCCCATTTATTTATTATATATACCCACTGCTCTGTCCATTATATTATATATACCCACTGCTCTGTCCCATTTATATTATATATACCCACTGCTCTGTCCCATTTATATTATATACCCACTGCTCTGTCCCATTTATATTATATATACCCACTGCTCTGTCCCATTTATATTTATATACCCACTGCTCTGTCCCATTTATATTAATATACCCATGCTCTGTCCCATTTAATTATATATACCCACTGCTCTGTCCCATTTATATTTATATATACCCACTGCTCTGTCCCATTTATATTATATATACCCCACTGCTCTGTCCCATTTATTTATATACCACTGCTCTGTCCATTTATATTATATATACCCACTGCTCTGTCCCATTTATATTATATATACCCCTGCTCTGTCCCATTTATATTATATATACCCACTGCTCTGTCCCATTTATATATACCCACTGCTCTGTCCCATTTATATATATACCCACTGCTCTGTCCCATTTATATTATATATACCCACTGCTCTGTCCCATTTATATTATATACCCACTGCTCTGTCCCATTTATATTATATATACCCACTGCTCTGTCCCATTTATATTATATATACCCACTGCTCTGTCCCATTTATATTATATATATATACCCACTGCTCTGTCCCATTTATATTATATATACCCACTGCTCTGTCCCATTTATATTATATACCACTGCTCTGTCCCATTTATATTATATATACCCACTGCTCTGTCCCATTTATATTATATACCCACTGCTCTGTCCCATTTATATTATATACCCACTGCTCTGTCCCATTTATTTATATATACCCACTGCTCTGTCCCATTTATATTATATATACCCACTGCTCTGTCCCATTTATATTATATATACCCACTGCTCTGTCCCATTTATATTATATATACCCATATATATACCCACTGCTCTGTCCCATTTATATTATATACCCACTGCTCTGTCCCATTTATATTATATATATATATATACCCACTGCTCTGTCCCATTTATATTATATATACCCACTGCTCTGTCCCATTTATATTATATACCCACTGCTCTGTCCCATTTATATTATATACCCACTGCTCTGTCCCATTTATATTATATACCCACTGCTCTGTCCCATTTATATTATATATACCCACTGTCCCATTTATATTATATACCCACTGCTCTGTCCCATTTATATTATATATACCCACTGCTCTGTCCCATTTATATTATATACCCACTGCTCTGTCCCATATATTATATACCCACTGCTCTGTCCCATTTATATTATATACCCACTGCTCTGTCCCATTTATATTATATATACCCACTGCTCTGTCCCATTTATATTATATACCCACTGCTCTGTCCCATTTATATTATATATACCCACTGCTCTGTCCCATTTATATTATATATACCCACTGCTCTGTCCCATTTATATTATATATACCCACTGCTCTGTCCCATTTATATTATATACCCACTGCTCTGTCCCATTTATATTATATATACCCACTGCTCTGTCCCATTTATATTATATACCCACTGCTCTGTCCCATTTATATTATATATACCCACTGCTCTGTCCCATTTATATTATATACCCACTGCTCTTTATATTATATACCCACTGCTCTGTCCCATTTATATTATATATACCCACTGCTCTGTCCCATTTATATATATACCCACTGCTCTGTCCCATTTATATTATATATACCCACTGCTCTGTCCCATTTATATTATATACCCACTGCTCTGTCCCATTTATATTATATATACCCACTGCTCTGTCCCATTTATATTATATATACCCACTGCTCTGTCTGTCCATTTATATTATATATACCCACTGCTCTGTCCCATTTATATTATATATACCCACTGCTCTGTCCCATTTATATTATATACCCACTGCTCTGTCCCATTTATATTATATATACCCACTGCTCTGTCCCATTTATATATAATACCCACTGCTCTGTCCCATTTATATATATATACCCACTGCTCTGTCCCATTTATATTATTATACCCACTGCTCTGTCCCATTTATATATTATATACCCACTGCTCTGTCCCATTTATATTATATTACCCACTGCTCTGTCCCATTTATATTATATATACCCACTGCTCTGTCCCATTTATATTATATACCCACTGCTCTGTCCCATTTATATTATATATACCCACTGCTCTGTCCCATTTATATTATATTACCCACTGCTCTGTCCCATTTATATTATATATACCCACTGCTCTGTCCCATTTATATTATATATACCCACTGCTCTGTCCCATTTATATTATATATACCCACTGCTCTGTCCCATTATATTATATACCCACTGCTCTGTCCCATTTATATTATATATACCCACTGCTCTGTCCCATTTATATTTATATATACCCACTGCTCTGTCCCATTTATATTATATATACCCACTGCTCTGTCCCATTTATATTATATATACCCACTGCTCTGTCCCATTTATATTATATATACCCACTGCTCTGTCCCATTATATTATATACCCACTGCTCTGTCCCATTTATATTATATATACCCACTGCTCTGTCCCATTTATATTATATATACCCACTGCTCTGTCCCATTTATATTATATATACCCACTGCTCTGTCCCATTCATACCCTTGATATTTGTTACTTATATCCCATAGGTTTGCCCCTAATGGCGTTGCCCTGGAGTTTATCTCATACCTGCAGAAGTGACTGGTATTGCACTGAATATCCTGACAACAACTTCATGTCTACAACCGCCATGTTGGACTGGTTCTTTTTTCCATTGTAACTGCAACAGAGACAAGAGGTCAGAGGCCGTAGAATAGCAGGAAGGTAGCAGATACACCCTGTATTACACAGCACTTCACACTTTGTTTGTAAGTACATGAGTCTGCCATATAAGGTCCATGGGTGTCCACATACAGTACATGTCCTTTACTAGCATACTAGTATGTGGGTGCTACATAGAGGGCATGTAGGCATAAGCCCCTGTACTAACTGCCTGCTCAAGGGATATACTATCAAAGCTGCAACTGGCACAAAGAGTCATCCAACATTGGGTCAGTTAAGCACTATATCTCTTATATATAACTACATATACGCATATCTCATATATCTCACAAATATCTTATATATGTGTGTGTGTGTGTGTTTTCTACTGCAAATAATGGCTTTTTCTAAGCACAGGTTTTGTAAAATTAGCATCAATTTATTACTCTACAGAAATCACTGCTGTCCTTAGAAACTATAATATGAAATCCATATGGAGTCCCAATGTTGTTAGTGTATTTCCCTACAAGGCCAGGGAAAATAACAAAATACAGAAGGAAGTCAATGAAGATGAAGGGTTACACTTACCTGAATGTGAGGTTGATGGGGATGATAGTTCTCCTAATCTTTTGTTTTTAATCACCTCAAATTGTGATTGTGCAGAATCAGTAACTTGTAACCCTACCCACCAGGGAATTCCTGCCCTAATGTGACGGTTATCGGCCACTGGGGATCCTGGTTCTAATGGCACACTATTGCCCTCAGCAGCAAGTTTCTGTTCTTATTGGATACTGTTGCCCCTATAAGAGGATTGCTGTTCTAACAGGACACTGTTGCCCTCAGGAGGAGGTTTCTATTCTAATGGGACACTGTTACCCCTAGTAGAGGGTTCCTATTCTAATGGGACACTGTTACCCCTAGTAAAGGGTTCCTATTCTAATGGGGCATTGTTAATTGCATGAGGGGGTCCCTACCTGTATCAGGCAGCAGCCATTCCCACTAACACCAAATGAGTAGTTTCCTTGTTGGCTCGGCAGCATGCGTCTCTGTACCAGAAGCCTGTTGCTTGGCTGCACATTAAAAGTGGCAATCACTTGTCTTGCCAGAGACACTGTGACACGATTGGTGGCCCCTTTCTTGTATACTAGGCAGCTGTATTCAGCGAGAGCCTGCAGGGCCACTACGGTGTCCTGGAATAAAGGGAGGGATTTACAAGGATAAAATATACTTAATAACAAGCAAACACATCGAAAACTAGGGTTCATATGATTTATCGGTGCCTGTATGGTAGCTTAAGAGAGAGAGAGCCGCCAGAAAACCAAATATTAGGGACTCGCTTTCACACAATTATGTGTAGATAGTTGCTAAATGTGTGTACATTTCATTATAATAATCCAATCAGTATAATCCACCCTTATTTATTTATGTCTTTAATTATGGTTATTTTTCCTTAACTAGATAGGCACAACTGCTGTCATAGTTCATTCTGTAGATTCCATACAGCTTGGGTGTCTTGTAGGGTGCAATTTTTTTTTACCATTATTGAACACCTCTGTGATATGTGTAGTTTATATCTGTCAATAAGCCACTTCGGACAATGAGGAGGTATGCGCGTTTGCCATATTAAATGCTGAAGTATGACAGAGGTAACATTTTATCCTACAGGGTGGCGCTGGAAAATGAAATCAGCTTTACGCCTATGTGGTTGCAATTCTGATGGAGACGAACTACCCAGGAGCGGTAAGTGCCCAGGTATTTGAGAGTCAAACTTAATTCACATTCAGTTCAGCCACACAAGGAGACCTACTCTCATCCCACATTAGTCACCTACTGACTATATAGAAGTAGCTTGGCTCACGTGGCTCATTAAAACTACAGTATTAAATACTCTGAATCATATACCTCTCAAGGTAAAAGTAAGGATTAGAAGTTTAGAAGTCCCTCCAAGTTCCATGGTAAAGACCTAAATTAGCAGTCCAAGTGACCACCTTCCACTCAGTCCATTACCATGGTCATGTCAGAACTCCCAAGATTTATATTCTTAGCTCCAGTCCATATGTTGACCAACTCTAATGCCACCTCCAAGTTCCATTAAAGACCATGGTTCCATGTCATGGAACTCCTCAAAGATGTCTATATTCTAGCTCCAGTCTATTGTTGACCAACACTAATGCCTACCTCATTCTATTCCAGCAAACCTTCTGCGTAATGGCTTGGGCTGCCTGCGACGCAGCATCCAGGAGAGAGCAAACCTGTATTACACCCTGGCTTTGCTCTTCTACGCATTCAGTTTATCTGGGAATGAAGAAGAGGAGGAATGCCTACATGTCTAAACTGAAGAACATTGGCAATTCACGAAAGTAAGAATTTCCCAGGACGTTAGCATTATCAGCTGTCTTTCTTAGCATTCACAGTTTGGAAATTGAGGGCGAAAAAACCTTTGCTGGCAAAAATTGGTTTTAGGGTAGGCTGGGTAGGCTTGGTGAAGACAGGACAATGGGTGGATGGATAATAAAAGCAGTTTTTTATAGCTAAGCAAGTTAGATTTATAAATTGGAGTAGGATAAATCTCCTGTTCATGGGACTTAATTACTCCTTAACTGAGTAATCCTTAGGTTGTACTCGTTCATACGTATCAACCACACATCCACCTAAAACCCCTCTTACCATTTGTAAAACCCCCTTTAGGAGTCCAAAATTCTTGACTGACCTATAGATGCTTTGCAGTTCCTGCAGTGAATAGTTTTGGTAACATTTGTGATCTGTTTCCCACTATCCAACAGATGGTGGCATCCATGGGAGCGTACTGACAAGCCAATCGCAAGAGAGTACCATTTTTCTATGCCCCACCTCCTTCCAGCTGATATAGAGATTACAGGTTATGTCTTGTTGGGTTCACTAAGGGACCCGCCCCATCGCAAGAGGAAAAGTCCTATATGACCCAGATTGCAGTGTGGTTGGTTCGGCAGCAGAATTCTCAAGGAGGCTTTCGATCAACTGCAGTAAGTAATGATTCCTCTGTAGGGGACAAACAAGGAGAACTAAAATCAAATAATTTGAAAACCAGATGAACATTTGGTTTGGTTTTTATTGTTAACTTGTTTATTAGTATATTTTATCCTTGTAAATCCCTCCTTTATTCCAAGGACAACCGTAGTGGCCTGCAGGCTCTCGCTGAATACAGCTGCAGTATAACAAGAAAGGGGCCACCAATCGTGTCACAGTGTGCTCCTGGGCAAAGACAAGTGTTGCCACTTTTAATGTGCAGCCACAACAGGCTTCTGGTACAGAGACGCATGCTGCCGAGCCAACATAGGAAACTACTCATTTGGTGTTAGTGGGAATGGCTGCTGCCTGATAACAGTTAGGGACCCCTCATGCAATTAACAATGCCGCCATATAGAATAGGAACCCTTTACTAGGGTAAGTGTCCCATTAGAAATAAGGAAACCCTCTACTAGGGGTAACAGTGTCCCATTACGAATAGAAACGCTCCTCCTGAGGGGCAACAGTGTCCCTGTTTAGAAACGCAATCCTCTTAAGGGGCAAACAGTAATCCAAAATAAGAACAGAAACTTGCTGCTGGGAGGGCAAGTAGTGTGCCATTAGAAACCAGGATCCACAAGTGGCCGATAACCGTGCAACATTAGGGGGCCAGGAATCCCGTGGTGGGTTAGGGTTACAAGTTAACTGATTCTGCAGCAATCACAATTTTGAGGTGAATTAAAAAAAAAAGAATTAAGGAGAAACTAATCATCCCGCATCAACCTCACATTCAGGTAAGTGTAACCCTTCAATCTTCATTGACTTCCTCTGTTTTTGTTATTTTCCTGGCCTTAGTAGGGAAATACACTAACAACATTGGGCTCCATATGGATTCATATTATAGTTTCTAAAGGACAGCAGTGATTTCTGTAGGAGTAATAAATTGATGCTAATTTTACAAACCTGTGCCTTAGAAAAAAGCCATTATGCAGTATGAAAAACCACACACACACACATATATAAGATATTTGTGAGATATAATGGATATGGCGATATGTAGTTATATATAAGAGATATAGGTGCTAACTGACACATTGTTGATGAACTCTTTGTGCCAGTTGCAGCTTTGATAGTATATCCCTTGAGCAGGCCAGTTAGTAGCAGGGGCTTATGCCTAACATGCCCTCTATGTAGCACCACACATACCTGTATGCGCTAGTTAAAGGACAATGTACGGTAATGTGGACACCCATGGACCTTATATGCAGACTCAATGACTTACAAAAACAAAGTGTGAAGTGCTGTGTAATACAGGGTGTATCTGCTACCTTCCTGCTATTCTCCGGCCTCTGACCTCGTTTGTCTCTGTTTGCAGTTACAATGGAAAAAGAACCAGTCCAACAGTGGCGGTTGTAAAGTCAATGAAAGTTGTTGTTCAGGATATTCAAGTGCAATCCAGGTCACTTCTGCAGGTATGAGATAAACTCCAGGGCAACGCCATTGGCAAACTCTATGGGATATAAAGTAAGCAAATATCAAGGGTATGAATGGGACAGAGCATGGGTATAGGGAATAATATAAAATGGGACAGAGCAGTGGGGGTATATATAAATATAAATGGGACAGAGCAAGTGGTATATAATAATTAAATGGACAGAGCAGTGGGTATATATAATATAAATGGACAAGAGCAGTGGGTATATAATATAATGGGACAGAGCAAGTGGGTATATATAATATAAATGGGACAGAGCAAGTGGTATAGTATAATATAAAATGGACAGAGCAGTGGGGTAATATAATATAAATGGGACAGAGCATTGGGTATATATAAATATAAATGGGACAGAGCAGTGGGTATATATATATAAATGGGACAGACGCAGTGGGTATTAATATAATGGGACAGAAGCAGTGGGGTATATATAATATAAATGGGCAGAGCAGTGGGTATAAATATAATATAAATGGGACAGAGCAGTGTGGGTATATATAATATAATGGAACATGAGCAGGGTATATAATATAAATGGGACAGAGCAGTGGGTATATATAATATAAATGGGACAGAGCAGATGGGTAATAATATAAATGGGACAGAGCAGTGGGTTAATAAAATATAAATGGACAGAGCAGTGGGTATATAATATAAATGGGACAGAGCAGTGGGTATATATAATATAAATGGGACCAGAGCAGTGGTATATATCATATAAATGGGACAGAGCGCAGTGGGTATATACAATATAAATGGGACAGAGCAGTGGGTATAGTAATATAAATGGGACAGAGCAGTGGGTATATATAATATAAAATGGGAGAGAGCAGTGGGTATATATAATATAAATGGGACAGAGCAGTTGGGTATATATATATATAATATAAATGGGACAGGAGCAGTGGGTATATATAAATAATGGGACAGAAGCAAAAGTGGGTATATATATTAAAATGGGACAGAGCGTGGGTATATATAATTAAATGGGACAGAGCAGTGGGTATATATAATATAAATGCGGACAGAGCAGTGGGTATAATATAATATAAATGGGACAGAGCAGTGGGTAATATAATATAAATGGGACAGAGCAGTGGGTAATATTATAATATAAATGGACAGAGCGTGGTATATATTAAATGGACAGAGCAGTGGGTATATATATAGTAAATGGGACAGAGCAGTGGGTAATATATATAATGGGGAGTGAGCAGTGGTATATATAATATAAAGGGACAGAGCAGTGGGTATATATATTATTAAATGGGACAGAGCCAGTGGGTAATATTAATATAAATGGGACAGAGCAGTGGGTTAGTAATAATAAATGGACATGAGCAGTGGGTATATATAAGTATAAATGGACAGAGCAGTGGGTATATAATATAAGTGGGACCAGAGCAGTTGGTATATATGATATAAATGGGACAGAGCAGTGGGTTTAATAAAATGGGACAAGAGCAGTGGGGTATATATAATATAAATGGGACAGAGCAGTGGGTATTAATATAAATGGGACAGAGCAGTGGGTATATAATAATATAAATGGGACAGAAGGCAGTGGTAAGTAATATAAATGGGGAACAGAGCAGTGGGTATATATAATATAAATGGGAAAGAGCCAGTGGGTATATATAATATAAATGGGACAGAGCAGTGGTATAATAATAATATAAATGGGACAGAGCATGGGTAATATTAATATAAATGGGAGAGAGGCAGTGGGGTATATATAAATAATAAATGGGACAGAGCAGGTGGGGTATATAATATAAATGGGACAGAGCAGTGGGTAATATAATATAAAATGGGACGAGCAGTGGGTAAATAATATAAATGGGACAGAGCAGTGGGTATATATAATATAATGGGACAGAGCAGTGGGTATATAAGTATAAATGGGAGTCGAGCAGTGGGTAATATATAATAAAAATGGACAGAAGCCAGTGGGATGTATAGATTAAATGGGACAGAGGAGTGGGTATGTATAATATAATGGGACAGAGCAGTGGGTAATTAATAGTAAAGGACAGGGAGCAGTGGGTATTATAGGATATAAATGGGACAGACAGTGGGTATAGTATATAATGGGGACAGAGCAGTGGGTATATATAATATATGGACATGAGCAGTGGGTAATATGGAATTATTAAATGGGACAAGAGCAGTGGTAATATAAATAAAATGGGACAGAGCAGTTGGTATATAAATATATGGACAGAAGCAGTGGGGTAATATATAATATAAATGGGACAGAGCAAGTGGGTATATCAATATAAATGGGAACAGAGCAGTGGGTATATATAGATATTAATGGAGACCGTGAGCAGTGGGTATATATAATAGTATAATGGGAACAGAGCAGTGGGTATATATAATATAAATGGGATCAGAAGCAGTGGGTAATATAATATAAATGGAGAGAGCCAGTGGGTATATAATAAATAAATGGGACAGAGCAGATGGGTATATAATATAAATGGGACAGAGCAGTGGGTATGATAATATAAATGGGACAGAGCAGTGGGTATATATAATATAGGAATGTTTTGGACAGAGCAGTGGGGGGATATATAAATATAAATGGGAACAGAGCATGGGTATATATAATATAAATGGGCAGCTATTGAGCAGTTGGGTAATATGAAATATAATGGGGCAGAAAGCATGGGTATATATAATATATAATGGGACAGAGCATGTGGGTATATTATAATATATTAATGGGGACAGAGCAGTGGGTATATATAATATAAATGGGACATGAGCAGTGGGTAATATATAATAATACAATGGGAAGCGGAAGCAGTGGGTATAATATAGATATAATGGGACAGAGAGTGGGTATATATAATATAAAATGGGACAGAAGCAGTGATATAGTATATATAGATGGGACAGAGTAGTGGGTATATATATAAATGGGACAGAGCAGTGGGTTATCATTTAAATGGGACAGAAGCAGTGGGTAATATATAAATAGTAGAATGGGACAGAGCAGTGGGTATAACGGTATAATAGGGTAAATGGGCGCAGAGCAGTGGGTATATATAATATAGAATGGACAGAGCAGTGGTATATATAATATAAATGGGAACAGAGCAGTGGGTAGTATATAATATAAGTGGGCAGAGCAGTGGTATATATAGGATAGTATGGGACAGAGCAGTGGGTAATATATAATATAATGGGACAGAGCAGTGAGTATATATAATATACATGGGAAGGCAGAGTAGTGGTATATAATATAATGGAACAGGCAGTGGGTATATTGCAATTTAAATGGGACAGAGCAGTGGGTATTATATAATATCAAATGGGACAGAGCAGTGGGTATATAAATATATAATGAGGAACATGAGCAGTGAGTATATTAAATTATAAGTGGGACAGAGCAGTGGGTATAGATAATATCATGGGACAGAGCAGTGGTATATATTAATATAAATGGGACAGAGCAGTGGTATAATATGATATAAATGGGACAGAGCAGTGGGCTATATAATAATAAATGGGAAACGAGCAGTGGGTATATATAAGTAATAAAATGGGAGCAGAGGCAGTGGGTTATATAATAATAAATGGGCAGAGCAAGTGGGTAATAATAATAATAAAGGTGGGGAACAGAGGGCAGTGGGTAATATAATATAGAATGGGACAGAGCAGTGGTATAATTAATATAAATGGGACCTGAGCAGTGGGTATATATAATAAAAATGGGACAGAGCAGTGGGGTATATATATACTATAATGGGATGAGCAGTGGGTATATATAATATAAATGGGACTGAGCAGTGGGTATATAAATATAAAGTGGGAACAGAGCAAGTGGGTATTTAATATAAATGGGACAGAGCAGTGGGTAATATAATAAATATAAATGGGCGAGCAGTTGGGTAATATATAAAATAGATAAATGGGAGAGAGCAGAGGGTAGCAGAAAGGGAAAATGGAGAAATACACTTATAGTGAGGTTGGAAGGAGAGTGTGCTGTATTGACTGTGGGGTATTAATGTTGCACTACTGCTTTAGCTGCCGGCCCCAGCGATGATGCGCCAGAAGGCACAGGAAGGAGCCCCCCCTGGGAAGACACTGGGACATCTGTGCATCACGGCTGCCCCTGCGCTCTGTACCTGAAGCACACTGTACCTGCCCTGCCCCACACTTCCTGACTTATTCACCTGCCGGGGGGGGCGGGGCCGCCAGTCCAGTCAGGAGCTGCCGGGAAGCCAAAATCCTGCTCGCGAGTGATAACAAAACCCAACCGCTCCCTTCTCAGGTGCCAACTAATGGCCAGGGAGAGATACAGGGAGAAATCCAGTGACCTTTATGGAGGAATTAGCCGCATAGGAGTCAGGTGACCCCCCCCCTGTCAGTGTCTGTATGAAACACCGTTGGAGTGACTGGTATCACCCAGCAATTGAGCGCCACTAAACAGTGGAGCCCTGTACATTTTGCCTGGCATGGGAGGCAGGCTGAACTGGAGCATGGACCCGTAACTGTAGCGCATTGTTACAGGTGATAAAAAGCCTAAGAAACCAACTTAGTGGAAGGGGGGGGGTACGTAATTGGTCAGGCACCTCCAAATAAATACCGTCATAGAGCCCACTTCCAGTTACACCCCTGGCATGTCTCTTGCCCCCCTTAACTGGAAGTAACCAGAGTTTGGGTGAGTCCTTTACCTCTGTAAGATTTATAATCCCCTCAGGCACTGTAAACAATCACTATAAGTTGGCATACAGGCAGCATTGGAGACAATGGGGGGGGGGGGCTGGAAATACATTTTCCCTCCAGATATATTTTCTTAGTCTCATTGTTAGGGCTGTGTCACACAGATTTATTGTACCATGGCAAGGTCTCTGTGACATGAAATAGAATCCAGACCCTGCCTCATAGAAAAATGTGATTTCTAATATGTAAAGCCCGTCCTCTGTTGGTGTTGGGCAAGAGCAGGGACTAGGGGGTTCGTTGTTGGAGGGGCAAACGTGCAGATTCGCAGGAATTGTTTCTTGCAATCTTAGGGGCCTATTAGTCTGTGTAAGAACAAAATTGTCAAAGTGTAAAAAGCTGTGTTAAAAGCAATTTGGCAAAATTTCACCTCCAATCGGCCTCAAAGTTTTATGCCATTACTTACGTAAGGTCTGGTGGGATAATATCGACGTAAAGAAATTACGTCAGTTTGCGATGTGTTTAAACAGCATAATAAATAAGGCGCCATAGTTGTTTCCCTAAATAGACTCCTTGTGAGTATGGGCTAAGGGGGCCCCTGGAACTGGGATAAGCGGGTGCCTGTTACCCCATGTTTCTGGATATATCGTAACCTGTTATGGGCTAAGGAGCCCACCTGAAGGCCAGTTTATGGGGGGGATTTGGGGTGAGTGCTTTATTTTGTGCCATGGGTTAACCCTGAACTAGTAGGCGGGGTGACTGTTGGTTCCCCAATGTTTGCTAATATTATCTGTAAACCTTGTTATGGGCTAAGGAGGCCAGCCTGAAAGGCCAGTTAGGGGGGGGATTGGGGGTGAGTGCTTATTTGTGCCCTGGTACCACTGGAAGCTATAGCGGGGTGACTGTTACCGGCCAATGGTTTCATATATCTGGTAACCTTGTTATGGGCTAAGGGGGCCCAGCCTGACAAGCCAGTTAGGTGGGGATTTGGGGTGAGTGCTGTATTTGTGCCCCTGGTAGCCCCCTGGAACTATAGCGGGTAACTGTTACCGCCAATGTTTCTATATATGCCTGTAACCTTGTTATGGCTAAGGGGCCCCAGCCTGAAGGCCAGTTAGGGGGGATTGGGGTGAGTGCTTATTTGTGCACTGGGTACCCCTGGAACTATAGCGGGGTTAACTGTTACCGTCCAATTGTTTTCTATATATCTGTAACCTTGTATGGGCTAAGGGGTTGCCAAGCCTGAAGGCCAGTTAGGGGGGGATTTTTGGGGTGAGTGCTTATTTGTGCCCTGGGTACCTCCTGGAACTAATAGTGGGGTGACTGTTCTATTATATAATGTAACATGTTACCCAGTGCTGTGGGAAAGGCTTTCTTGGTGCAAGAGACGGGGAGTCCATAGTGGGAAGGTAGCTGGCAACCTTCAAGGGAGTGAATTTATACAAAACAGAACATTGTATTTCTATTAAACTATTAAGTTATATCTCCTTGCAAAAAAGTAAATAGAGAGAAGACCATGTCCCAAAAGATTCTGAACCACAAGTTCTTTTGAAGTGCCACCTTTCAAAGCTAAAAACCCAGGCGCTGACATTTATAATACACGGAGACTGGAGAGCAATGAATCTGTTATGAGAAAATTCTTCATGTCGATTCCCTGTTTAACTGCAATGCTCACTTCTGACCACTGGTGTGATTTTTCTTCTGTTGACTGATTTGAATGTTCCTCTTGGTTCAACATCACGCGATTGCAGCTACTCTTGTTTCCCACAGACTCGAAGTACGATCCTAACATAGGAGTGAATCAGTGGGACCACAAAATACAGGAGTCCCTTTTCTAGGGTACAAAAAGCCTAGAGATAATGTATTGCTTTGCCCGCAACTGGTCTTGTTATAGATGCCCTGCAACATTATTTTCCCCCAATTTACAAGCTATAACAACAGTGCTATCCATAAGCTGTTCATATAGCCCTGCAGCTGTTCTCCCATTTTTCACCCTTAATTATTTCCTAAGTAGACCTGTTAATAGAAATCTTCATCTTCCTATTTACAGATGAGTCGAGTTAGACCTAAAGTCTCAAGAGGACTGGGTGAATCCCTTCAGGAGAAAGTTGGTGTCGGCAAATTGGGAATGTTTCTCAGTGCTGTAGTGGTGAGACCCACACAAAGTGTAACCAAGGTTATGACCAACCTGACCACAAGTCCTTGCACCCACTCCACTGAAATATCTAAGTGCAAAAGTTTAGAATACTGAATATAATAATTCCCATTGCACTAGGCTTGGCTTGCTTTCCCGTTTACCTAAAGGAATGTTGTTTCAATGGATGATGAATGGCAGCCCATCAAAACCTTTAGAATTTTGTAATAAAGGAAAGCAGTGATCAAAATATAGTAACAACTGCTGGATAAGCCACAGGGATAATCAAAGGGAATATTGTACAGTATCCTCCTATGGTAACTCTAGAATCAATAGTTACCTGTGAAATCTTCCCATGGTATCTATAAGATGTCACATTACTCTACTTTGCTTATGCGGCTACTGCGACCCCTGCTGGATATTTGCCCTTTCTGCCTATAACTTCTTTTAGTTCTGCTTCTTGATGGCTCCATTCAGCAATCATAATTTAGGTCACAGATGATTGTGGTGCCTTACATTTTGGCATCCCCCTAGTGATCCAGCCCTTTTCCTTCTTTAAATTAAGATGTTTTCTGTCTAAAGTGGTGCTATATAGAAGTGGGTTCTCCTTGTTTTGCTCCCACTAATAACGACAAATTGAGGAGATCTCCTGGTGCTTACTTCATTATCTGTCACAGGTCGATTAGCTCACGATCTGCTTGTTGGGGTAGTATTTGGCATTATTTCTTAGGGTAGCTGTGGCGTCTTTGCTCTGGCCCACCCGTTCTTCAAAGTGGTCTTGAGGAGACCATATAATAGTATGTTTTGTGGCTTTTTATATACAGACCAGTCCAGTTGAACCACAAACCTCATGACCAGCAAGCCTTTAGTTGGCTGTAGACTGGACTACAAAAATAAGGATCTTGCCTAAATGGCTAAGGCGGACATGTGTCAAGAACTTAATGAGGACAGGGTTAAATAATACGTAAGGTTAGATATAGATATTTTTTAATTTCTTTTTGACCAGCCCAGGGTACTAAGAGCAATATCCATTCTTAGATCTCCATTCCGCCCAAAACAAGTTAGTTATATTTATTTCAGACAAAAAAAATAGAGAGGAAATATCAGTTATTATTCCTTAAAAAAAATCTTTTAAGCTGAAAGGGTGAGTTAGATGAGCAATGTTCTAGGTGCTGTAGTGGTGTCACGGCAAGTAAGACTGCAGAAAGAGAACAAATGTTTCTTTCAATTGATGATGACGAAACAGGCATTCGCTAGCCACTGCTGTAAATAGTCAAAGCAGGGTGTTAGAGTCAGAAATAACATTATGTCACTAATGTGCCCACTATTATATCTGTTTGTAAAGGTTTATGTGGTTTCTGTAATTTAATAAGATGCAGCCAGCCAACTCCAGGGACTGTGACTGATTCTCTGCTCTGAAGGAATTTTAAAACGGGGCTTTAATCTTGCCTCTATGCTCACTTCCTACTAAGCATTACTGCTACTCGCTTGCAATTATCCGCATCTTCCTCATACTTTTTTATTGTTTTGTCATCGCCTTTGTAAAAGACACATCAGACTATACCAGAAACATAATTTAATCCTGCTTCTCAACACAGTGTCACAAAAAGTTGATATCATGGACCAGGGTCGGACTGGCCCCCCGGGACACTGGGAAAATCCCGGTAAAGGTCTCCAACCCTGTTGGGGCCATGCCACCTGCCTGCAAGCCAGTGCCCTCAAGCCACCACGCAGTCCCCACAAGTAGAATCGAACCGACGCATACTTAATTGTTAAGGGCCAATTGTCATAAGTAGCGTAATATGGCGGTGGTAGTGGGCCCTTAGGTGGCGGCGCTATTTTCTAGGAACTCAGGTACCCGGTGTACCCCAAACAACCCAGTCTGATTCTGTCATGGCCAATAGACCTTAGGACCTGGGGCAGATTTACTCTGGAATGGTGCAGATCAAAATTTCTATTGATTAATAAATATCGATTAAACTGAAATTTATCATGGTCCAGAACCCTCAAGATTTGTGTATCTGAAACTAGAAAAGGCTGTAGTTTTGATCCCCATAGGAAGGCCTGATAATTATTTGATGTATTATCAAATGAAAGGATTCTTTGAAGATCAATCACTTATAAGATAATAAAACATCGTTCCAATAAACTAAAAGGAGCTGATCAGCTTTGATGCATCCAAATTGTTAGTCATGTAATTATTTACCCCTGGGTTTAAATGGAAAAGAGGAAAGAGTAGTAGAGTCGCACCAAGTACTTGTGATTAGTTTAGAAGTAGTGGCAGGTTCCCCAAATGGCCACTTCCATCGGCAATACCTGGTACAGAAGAAACAGGAACAGCACCTCTTGTCTTTGTAGATTAAAAATGCCTTTTATGTGCAAAATTTTTTGGGGCCAAACAAACATAGCAGGCAACGTGTATCAGGTCACATAAGACCGTTTTATCAAGCTTGATAAAAGGTCTTATGTGACCTGAACGTTGCTGTATTGTGGATGTTTCTTTAATGGTTGAAGATTTATGCCTTATGGAGAAGAGAAATTGCCGATAAGACAAGCCTGTAATGCCTCTTATCATGAGCACAAGAGAGCAGAAATACTGCCATGGGTACTGTTGGGACTGCAAGGACCATCTGCTCTGTATTATTAGTGAGTTATTTAAAGCTTCTACTTACTGGCACACTGATGCCTAAACAGTCGAGGGCCTACACACTCAAAATCGCTTCATCCAGGCCTTCCTTCTCCAAAGAAATAAGGTCATTGCATTTAGTAAGATTTGTGTGGGTGGGAGATCCTTAATCCTCATAGGGGACAATGGTTTTGGAAGTCAAGAGTGGCTGCCATAACATTAACCTGCAAGGTACTAGAGAAGAGCATGGAGGTCTGACTTCTACAACTGTCATTCTCACTGGACTGAGAGGAGCAGATCACAGGAAAGACCACACATGAAAGACCTGAAGGGAGTGAGTGCTTTTCAATCAACATTGACTCCCATTTTTTTTCTAATACAACAAACAAGAGACAGCTAAGAAAATGTCCCTTTTTCAGCCCTCACTACAAACTGTAACTATTCATAACTGTTATACCACAGGTAGCTTTACCTTGGGTCATCAGTTATCATAGACATATATAGACTGCGGCTGAAATTCCCTGCACTCCTGTTGCCATCTCAAGACTCACTGGCAAAGAAATGGGTTCTCTTTGTACCTGAAAAGAAAGAAGGTAAGATAGCAACGGTAGACATCCCTCTCACCAGCTCCCGTCACTCAATCCACCCTCTCCCAGCTCCCCCTACCTCTGTCCCTGTATCTCCCTATACCCCCTTGTATCTTTAACAAGCTTTTCTCCACATCAGAATTTGTCTTGGGGTAGCGTTCTTGTCCCACTGATTCCCGATCCTTTTTGAGCTCAAATTTAAATATAGGAAGCAGGTTCCTCAATTCCTGCCACTACTGGTAAAAACATTAGGGCAAAATTGCATGCATTCAAAAGAAGTCTTCTCCAGAATTCGACTCCTGGAATCTTAACAGATATCTGTCCAGATAGAAAAGATAGAGTTAAATTATAACTATCTTTATTAATAAGAGTTCTGACACATTTTAAATTCTAAATAAATAGCAACAGATTGTACTTACATATTCAATTAATAAAATGGAGCACCTACACACTGCAATCACCGCGCAGGAAGGCCTTGTAGCTGTCGGCAGTTCAATTGTGTAGAATTGTTGGCCGTATTACGACTGGGGGAAGAGAAAAGAGTCCGTGAGGTTGGGTTGCTTCACAAGGGAAACAGCACAAAGGCAGATATTACAAGAATTGCATTACTTTAGTCCACTGGGGGAACAAAGGAGCCTGATAGATGACTGGCCAGTGATGGCATTACATTATCATTAGCAGAAACAGATAAATTGAAGCGGGTGTAAAGGCGAAAAGAGTTCCTAACGGTGCAGACCCTATGGATTGCTACTGTGAGGCTCCTTTGCTCAATAGCTTGCTGAATTCCATTCCCTAAAGCATGCCGAGTACATCCGCTGCACATTTTGATTGCTGAGTAGATCATGACTAGGGGAAAGAAGACAAGGGTGTTGAGTACAAACTGCAGACTTCTGTGTTGCACAAATATTATATCTAGATTCCTTGTGTATGTTCCTACTGGCCAGGAAAACCAGTGTAAGGTTATACTAATCAGCATAATATTAATATAATATAAGTTACAAATATGTTGAAGATTTATTAACACATATTTAGTAGTATTATAATTAATAATATACAGAAGTTTTGGATAAATCCAAAGAGAATATGAAAATAAAACTTACAAGTCACTGTAGTAATTCTGAGACAAGAAAAGGGGCCATTGTTTCCCCCGTCCTCATTCCTGGTTTGTGAATAAAGTCCACACTAAGGGAACCTATCATAATAAACCTGAAAGAGGAAAGGTGAGCATTAGTGGCAACATGATAAGTTTTAATTTCTTCATTCAATCAAAAAATGAAAGACATTACTTTGGGCAATATCATATAAAAATAGTAAAGACAATTGACAGTATAGCGACTGCCATGATTAAACAACCTGGCTGAATGTAAAAGTACAAGACTGGCCATGGCTGAGCAGATACTCTGCTACCCTCTAAATCTGGACACTTATATTACACCAGAAACAGTCTAAAGGGGAACTATTGTTCCTGGCTGCATTTCAAAGGCCAAACCAAAAAAAAATAATCTAGCCAATTGGTCACCTAATAATGCCACGTTGAGATTGTTTTCAGTTAGTTGCTTTTTTTTTCTGAAAGTTGATATTTATGTGCTATGGATATAACGATACAAGTATTTTAATAAATGCCCAGAAAGAGTTATCTCTATCCAATGAAACTAAATGCTAACAGATAATCTTACTCTAAGCTTTATGGCGCTCAGCTGAATATATCAATTACAAGTTCCGTGCACGTGCCAGGAGAATTGGTTGGCCACTAATGCCTGCTATGCAGATGCTATTAGCCTGAAGGGAGAATGGAAAGAATTCAGGGTTAATATAAAAGAATGAGCAAAAGCATAAGAAAAACAATATACACATGAAAAGAAAGCTTACACAGCTGAAATCTAAATATGCGAGTCTTCGATTGGACCACTGAGAACATGTGTCCAATCGTGGTAAAAGCCAGCTAAGAAAAATATCTGCTATTATGTCCAGTAATCCTCGCAGGAGTAGGATGAGCCAGAACCACACAAGAAAAGGGACATAATCCTTATTATTGTTTCATATTGTTCTGAATATCACAGAATATGAGCAGAAAGAAAGCTTGAATATTACCGTGCTTGGGTACCAAAAACAGAAGGTAAAAGTAGCAGGTCCAAACTGTCTTCCCTATACACATTATAGTCTTGCTGGCTTAAAGACCAATCTCCAAAATATCCTAAAGACAGGACTTATAGCCATGAATGGTGAAGCCAAGAGCAATACTGTAGGGGAAGAAGAATGAGATTGTGAGACATAGGCTAGTAAAGAGCCCAGAGAAATGGAACAAACAGTAAGAAAAGAGGAGAGTGCCGCAGAAGGAAATATATGAAATTATTATATTTTCCATTAATGCAGAAGAGAAAGACATTATAGACATAAAAGACACAGATATTTGAGTAACACAAGGAAATGTGCCTTACGTCCCATCTAATACAAGTGCAAGTCCTTCTTTATATCAAATGCGTATTCTTCTTCAATTAATGCATCACAGCTATAAATACAATAAAAGGACAAACAATGAAGTTGAAGTTAGTAAACATGGCGGTAATTACACATAAGAGATAATAGTAAAAACTATAAAGGAACTCTGTGAAGAAGAATAGCCCCCCGCTTATATAGTGATTGTACCCTCACCCCCAGCAAAAGTCCATCTCATCCAATGGTAACTTTTATGGCAAAAGGACTTTGTTGGGGTCCCACATTAATAAATAGCTTTACTATATTATAGCAGCATATGATCCAGTTCAACAACAGAGGGAAGTTGAATGAGTGGGGGTAAATGCCAGCAAGAGAGATTCAAATGACCCATCCTGAATAGAGCTTTGGGAAAGCAGCAAAAGGATAGGAATTAGTGGAAGAGCCAAAGACCTATGCCGGGGCAATAAACAGATGTAGAGAGAAGAAATCTGCTTTTTCTAAGGGAATTTGCTTGCCTAATGTAATGCTCAGGACAACAGAATACTAAAGTCGTTTGGATGGCCTTGCCCCCTTACCTTCTGTAAAATATCTATCAAACACCAATGACTGCAGTTATAATTAGCTCACCGCCCAATTCAGGATACGGGGTATTTTCGTCTTTCGTTTCAATTCTTTTCTTCTTCAAGTGTTTCAATAAGGTTTTGATTTAATATTTTTTAGAAATAAAATAATCCCAAAATGATGGATTGTTGTAGAACTGCAACAAAATAGAGATAAAAATTAGGCTTCTGGCAAAAAAATCCCTCATCTCTGTCTCATGTTCCGCGGGGAGAACGGACAGGAAACAAAGAACGCGGTTACAAACCAAAATATCTGAACTAATAAAAATGGTCGGCCTCTGAGCTCTGACCAACAACAACTTCCTACTGGCTGGCCATAGGGAACTAAAGCAACCCGGGAATTTCAGAAATATACATACAATAATATCATAAAATTATATTACTATTATGAATAATATTAAGAATAATAATATTACTAATAATTATTCGTACATTATAATAATATTATAAATCAATGTCAGAAATATAATGTCATAATATAATTAGCAACGCCAATGGCATAAGGGTTAGATATATCATTAGTGTGGGGGAAATAATTTCCATGGATTGCCAGTGACTCCAGCGTTTCGCCATTGGCGGATTTTTTGCGAAATGGGCGACAAATTCGCCCACAATCGAAAAAATGACGTGCGTGACATTTCTTTTTGACGCACAACAATTTTTCGCTGTTTTGCAAATTGAAAAGAGCCAGAGTCGCTTATCCTATATATTTATGTGCATAAAAAAACACAAAACTGTGGCCCTTTTTGCTGCAGAAAAAAACTGCATAATTTTTTTTACACGTTTTCTTCTGGTGGAAAATAAAGAAAACTAAAAGTAATTTAGTAAAATTACTTTAGCCAAGGTGCTCTTGATCCAGAAGAACTTCACCGGTCAGTTCCACACCTGCCAGGACAGAGATCTTCTTAAGTTTCCTTTAACTAAGTCCTGCAGCCGCTCCATTTACGGCCCCAGTGCCATGGACTTGTTTAAGAACATCCACTGAAAAAAATCCATATCCCATTGCTTATTCTGATTAAAAACCAAGTGAGATCCATTCCCATGGCCCGAATCCTTAGTACCGCACCCGTCCCAGTATTATCTCCACCACATGTCCTGATCAGGATCCCAACCAGTGGCTCAGGGCAACATGTCGCTCCCCAACCCCTTGGATGTCGCTCTGTGTACCGCTTGACTGTGGCTCCCCGGAGTAAGAAAGTTGGGGACCCTGGCCTAGAGCTTACCTTACCCCTAATTTCTGGGAGCTCCTCTATTCCTACCATCTTCTCTCACCTGTCCGCATCCTCTGTTATTTTGGCCGAAGCTATGAATTTTCATCTCATAACCTGCCCGTCTCATCTGGAAGACTTGGTGTTCACCACAAATCCGAGATCAGCCATTAGGATCGCCCTAAAATGAGAGTTGTTTAAATGGGAATTCTTTCATTAAGGGACCTGACTGTCCGCCATAAGATGATCCCAGATTCCTCTTCTATCAGGTTAGTTGAGCAAAATAAACTTAACTTATATATAACTCTGTATTTTTGTCCCCTTCAAGTCTTGGAGTTTACAGTCACAGCCCAGCAGGCGCGGCGCATTTTGGGAAACACTGTTATTAAGGCAAAGCTTTGTATCCCCCCGGCCAAATCTATGCATTTTGCCATCTAGGGGATGTATAGGAAGCGCTGAATGAAAAGTTAAAATAGTCGCAATTACAATCAAGAGCTGTCAAATCAATATATTTCCTGCCTGCGGCATAAGAGGCGGGGCAGGTAACATGATTGACAGCCTTCAGTTTTTTTATATACCATTATAACAGGTATGGATGCATTTATTAACAAAGAATTTGGTTTTCTGTTTTTTACTTTTAAAGGACTTTTAATTATACAAGCTTTATATGATGTGCTCAATGCAAAAGTGGAAGAAGTTGTGGGGTTATGTAATAAAAGGCACTAAGTTTGCCCAAGGAGCAGTAAACCATGGCAACCAAACAAGCAGTAGAATATAGCGGTCTCCTGTGTTAGAAGCAAACATCTTATTGGTTGATAATAGGTTACTGCTCCTGGGCAAAAAAAACACCCTTTTTATTAAGGTGGGGTCAGAGATAAGTAAAAAACCTAATTGAATAAGCATAATTAGCAGTTCACTGAGGTTCTGTGCCCCCATAATAAAGGCACAAAGGCCTGCAAGCTGAGTTATACCAGGGAACTCTGAGTAATCACATCCATGTATTTATAAGGGTAATGTACCCCTACTGTAAATGATAAGGGGATATAGCAGTCACTGGAGGGGTTCTGTGCCCATATAAAGGCACAAAGGCTGCGCAGGCTGAGTTATACAAGGAACCTGAGTATCAACTCATGTATTATAAGGGATAATGTACCCCTACTGTAATGATAAGGAATATTAAGCAGTCACTGAGGGGTTCTGTGGCCCCCATATAAAGGCACAAGGCTGCAGGCTGAGTTATACAGGGAACTCTGAGTAATCAACTGCATGTATTATAAGGGATAATGTACCCCCTAACTGTAAATGATAAGGATATTAGCAGTCACTGAGAGGGTTTCTGGTGCCCATAAAAAGGCACAAAGCTTGCAGGCTGAGTTATACAAGGGAACCTGAGTATCACTCATGTATTATAAGGGGAATAATGTACCCCCTACTGCCAAATGATAAGGATATTGCAGTGCACTGAGGGGTTCTGTGCCCCCCAGTAATAAAGGGGCACAAGGCTGCAGGCTTGAGTTATACAAGGGAACTCTGAGTATCACTCATGTATTATAAGGGACAATGTCCCCTACTGTAAATGATAAGGATATTACATCCACTGAGGGGCTCTGTGCCCATATAAAGGCACAAGGCTGCAAGGCTGAGTTTATACAGGGAACTCTGAGTATCACTCATGTATTATAGGGGATAATGTACCCCTCTGTAAAATGAATAAGGAATTAGCATCACTGAGAGGGTTCTGTGGCCCATATAAAGGCACAAGCCTGCAGGCCTGAGTTATACAGGGAACTCTGAGTATCACTCATGTAATTATAAGGATAATGTACCCCCTACTGTAAATGATAAGGATATTAAGCATCACTGAGGGTTCTGTGCCCATTATAAAGGACAAAGGCCCTGGCAGGCTGAGTTAATACAGGGAACTCTGAGTATCACTCATGTATTATAAAGGGATAATTACCCTAACTGTAATGTACCCCCCTACAGTGACTTGCTAATATCCTTATCATATTAGCAGTCACTGAGGGGTTCTGTGACTATATAAAGGCAAAGGTTTTAGAGACTAATGATAATGTACCCCTCTGTAAATGCTAAGAGTTAGCAGAAATAAGTAAGAAAGTTTTCATGGCCTACAAGGTAGGGCAGAGTAGAATGACTAAATTCCCATTAATATTTTAAAGTAGAGGGCACCACTATTTGTTACACACAGCAGTTATAACTGATGCCATCACTAGCTCCCTTTAATAAAGATATATTTACAGGTTTTTAAAGCTTTTTTTTGGGGTAAATTGGCCAAACTATTCTTCACTCACCAAAATTTCTCCCCCTCTCATGACACCAGAAGGAAAACCCAGATTAACTTACGGGGCTGCAGCCTGTGCGAATACTTTCCCAATCAGAGAGCAGAAGAGCAGCAGAAGGAAACATCTTCTGACGAAGTCCAGAAACAGATGTCTGGAAGCTGCAGGGCATCTCTGCCCTGTATTATGACTGAGACTTCTGTGGCTTTTCTTCCATAATAAAATCTGCTGGCATCCGTTCCTTCCCTGCTAACCCCTGGTTTGGGGTCTCTCCCAATTTGTATGGTATCCTCTCTATTAACCTATAGTTACGCCATTAAGTCAGTCCTCTCTTCTCCCTCCCATGTTCTCCTTAATGAGTACCTTCAGCTTGGCTCTTGGTTTTGTTACCTTAATATCCTGGTAACGCCTCCCTGGCATTATCCCCTTGGTGGTCTCTCTACCTTTCGACGTGCAGGCAAAATTAAGAAAAGCAAAACGCCTCGTGTTCCATCTTAGTGTGTGCGGTCGGTTTACATTTCTATTTATCACTCTAAACTTACCTTTTGGGTTCCAAAAAATGTGTTCATTTGTAAAGAAATTGCTATTTTGGTGCTTCGGTGCAGAGAAGTAGTTGCTTTTCTAAGCACTACATTGCTCAGAAGACCAAAGAGCCATTGCGCCCTCATTGCTAGGAAGCAAGATTTCTTACTGAATTAAAGGAACAGTAACACAAAAAATTAAAGCTTTTTAAAGTAAAATGAAATATAGTTAACTGGTTGCCCCTGCACTGGTAAAAGTTTGTGGTGTTTGCTTCAGGAACCCTAACTAATAGTTTATATAAATAACCCTGCTTGTAGCCATGGGGCAGCCTTCAAGCGGAAAAAAGGAGAAAGGCACAGGTTACCTAGCAGATACAGATAAGCTCTGTAGAAATACAATAGTGTTTTATCTGTTATCTGCTAAGTGCCTGTGCCTTTTCTCCTTTGAATGGCTGCCCCCATTGCTACACCGCTCTTATATAAACCAATAGTAGTGTTCTGAGGCAACCACACCGTTGTACAGTGCAGGGCCACAGTACATTATAATTGGATTTCTTTTATACACCTTGAATTTTTTTGGTGTTTACGTTCCTTTAATTCAATGAGAATCAATCTGTGCCATTGCCAAGCTCTAATGTAAGGGAACTATGGGAGATATGATCCTACCAGTTAGGAACCTCTCTTCCATGCTGGTGCATCTCAAGCTGCATCGATTGAAGGTTCCTTTTCCCTAGCGTGGCAGATCCCCCTAATATATGAAGCAACTATTAGCACAGGGGCACGAACACTGAAAAAGCCAAACTCCAGTTGGGACATTTTGCTACCAAAATCAACTAACACCAATGAGTCCTGTAAACTTTTTAGCCCATCCTATGGGGTTAAAATGATGGCCTCGCTGACAATCAGTTGTCCAAATAAAGTTAACCAACAGTGAGGTCAATGGGGCCATAGTGCCGTTCCTTGATGACCTTACCAAATGAACTAATCTTTCGTGAGTGCCGACTGTAACTCCCAAATACAATCTGGGAGTGCCAACAGGTCAAATAACCACCCATGAATGTCATTCTCCAAAGAAGTCACACTTTGCTGTAACGAGTATCTAAAATTAATTTTCAAAGCCCATTTTGGCAATCTTCTGTTCAATAATGTTCCCTCCTCGGCAACGGAACAACATTCCCCTGAAGCGCTCTCGACGGAAGATGTTATTAACGTTGGCACACTGTAAGCAATCCCTCATTCATTATGGGGCGACCGAATAAGAGTTTAATAAATGGGAATGACGTGGAGTTCTGGCTGTGAAATGTATAAAGCAAATTTAATAATAAACAGAGGGGTGGGTGTTAGACAGGATTCCCGCATTGGGTTAAACATATGTATCATCAAGGATTGGTGAAGAACCCTCATTTCAATTCATTGATCCAATCCCCGTTGTACAACTGTATGAATATGAATGAAACTCACCAACTCATTTCTGGCTGAGAAATAGACTTTTCCGATGCCCATGTACTGGCACGGCTCTCATCTTCTTGGTTCCTCCCTGTTTACATGCAGCAGATACACTTTGTGGAAGGTTATTATTGGAGTGATGAGCGAAACCCCTGGGTAAGTAATATTGGAAGCCCAACTGTAGTAACTCCCAGGGTGAATTGATGTTCCCAGTGAGTTCTATCCTCACAACTGCAAGTCCAACCACAAAGAGTGACTTACCTGTAGCTGGCAATTACACAACTTTGGCCAGTGAAATAATAATAACTAGTGATGGGCAATAAATGTTTTCACCAAGCATATGGATTTCGCGGAAAATTGAAAGCGCGTCCAAAAATTGTTCGCAGGTGTTCAACAAGAATAGTCACGGGTGACACTTTTTTTCTACGCAACATTTTCGCAATTTCGCTAATTTTTCGGCATTTCAATTTTAATTGGCGAAGCGAAATAAATTCAAAATGTATTTGCTTCAGACTCCTTCTTAAAAGCAACCAACCACCTCAGGCTCAGCAATCATAAAGGAAACCCAGCGACGACACTGGTTTCGCGTAGAAACATTTCTGCAATTTCCAAATTATTTTTCCCGAACAGTCGGCTTTGATGGAAACCGACAAGCTTTAATCTGCCACAACCCAGAAGCCAGCAACTACACAGGGTTCCCTTTACAACTGCTTGAAGGTCTGAAGATCAGGCCCCAAGTGTTCGGTCCAATACTTTACCCTAATGGGCTGTTTAGGTATCTAGGGGAGAAAAGGAAAGCTTTAATTTCCAAAATCAGTCCTTTTAGCTGAGCTTTTTTTCCTCACCACTGCGTCTGTGTCCGCACCCAGAGGAACAAGCCCTAATTGCTTTTGGAACCAAACACCGAGAGTATCTAAGCCCAGCACTTCAAGACAAACCCACATTGGGTATAATCCTATCACTAACTGCACACTACACGAGTTATCAACTCTCTGCTCCTGTATGCGTGCCTAGAAAATCCCAGTTAATCAGCCCAGTATGATTTATTGTTCTGGGTATTTAACTCATCTCTAAGTATTGTTAACATGTGCCAGAATGCTAACCCAGTCGCAACTCAATTGGATAACCAAGAATCCACACATGAAAATCTACGCGTTTGCCATTATGATTTTCTAGACTGCTCTAGAACCTGCTAAGTGGTTAGCAACTCACATGAAACACAAATAACATAAGCAAGTGATTGGGTTGGGGGTGAATCTTTGTCTATTTAGCAAAATGGCAGAATGCTTGCATGGATGAATTAAACACGATATGGAATTAAGCTTCTCAAACATAAAGGCCTTTGGCCCAGCAATAACTGAATTAGAAACAATCATAAGGATGTTTGTGATCATTTATATAACTAAGGTCCCCATACACGGGCCGACTGAGCTGCCGATATTGGTACCTTGACAGAAGATCGGCAGCTTATTGCTGCCGATGTAGGGGCAGAAGAACAGTGACGGGCATGCTCAACCGATATCTGGCTGCGAAATTGGCCAGATATCGATCGCGGCAGGTTAAAGATTTATCCTTTTAATTAAAAATCATCTTCTGGAGTACCGGATCCTCCAGCACTGTTTTGTTATGGGCATAATAGGTGAGACTGTGTTTAACCCAAAGTGGAGCGTCACCTCAAATAAGGTTGCCACCTCATCCTACAAAAACTTCCCCCCCTACCTAAATCTGACTCCAGTGGGATCTGTGATCTGTAACTGCCAATGGCACTTGCATCGAATACCGTGGCAAGCTGGCCAATACATCCAAGCCAGCTGGCAACTCTAATAACCAAAACGGCAGTATGGTCATATAGGGTTTGTGTAAAGATCCTCGAGAGGGACTGCAATCAACAGGCTATGAGCCGCTGACCTAACTGGAACTTCTGAACTGCCCATTCCCCTGTTGGATATCAGTTGGCAGGCTGTCATTTGGGCCATTATATGGGCAGTACTGAATGGCCAAGGCAGCAGCTAATAATGTGGTGCCAAAATGGGCCTTTATATGTTAGTAAAGTTATCCCTTGGCCAAGTAGGCTTCTTTGTAAAATGTTCCTGTATGGGGGCCAGAAATGGATCTTTGGATGTGCCGGTACTCTGTTGTGAGTTTAATTTAGGCCAATATGGACCCACGGCTAGTAACAATTAATTGTAACTTAATCCCATATGTCAGAATATAAATATATATTATATATCAGCCGCCAATTTGTCCCGCTGCCCTCTTTGCAACTTAATTATTATAAGCAAGGCTTTCTGATAATATATCTATACTTTCAGTGCAACAAGACTGCTATTTGGGGGGTGACAGTGAATCGGTTACTGATTTTTTTAAACAGTTATCAGAATAATGTGGACATCCCTGTTTCAATTGAATTAAACAGCGACTGTTTTTTGTATGAGGTTTCCTGACCTTATCAAATTGTTAAAACGCAATGGGGTGAGCGAAACTTATTTGGGAAACCGCGCATGGATCATAATATTGCAACATGCCTGCCGGTGCCCAGCCACTAATCAGAAGGTATCCGCCTACTTCAGTGTTCAGCCCATGTATTAACAGTGACGCAGATAAAACACCAGTACAATGGAGGAAAAACCATGAGATTTTAAAATAGGGGACAGGCAATCGCTTACCAGCATAATGAAAACGGAAGTGCTGTAGCTGCCTGAACGGTAATCTTGTAAGGCCCATGCCTCATAGGAACAGATTTTTTTGGTCCCCCCATTCCCCCACACAGTGCAAACTGTGAATCCAACACAAACTTAACATGCACCGCCACATACGTGGTGTATATTGGTGCCATGCCCATGGGCCTGTACTATGTGGGCAAGGACTATTACTCCTTTGAATGAAAGATTGGGAGCACAGATCACCTTAAAGTGCTGATAAAATATGCCAACGGACTGCATCAGCAGATTATTGGTCTGTGTATGGGGCTCCACAATACATGAGCAGATGTGGATAGGAAGGTTTAAAGATAACTATGGGCAAAGAGTGGCCATTGCCTGTTCATCCGAGTCCACATGGCGGCAAGCCGCATCCATCAAACATGATCCAATCAGATGAATCTCATATCTAAGGGGAAAGATTCTCCTGTTTTGGAAACTGGGCCAAAATAAGGCAAGAAACTTTAGAATACCGGCAATGGTTTAACTCGCTTTCAACCGTATGGCGAAAGATTTCCCAATTTTCCCAAATGAAGCAATCGTGGCCTTGTCGCCTCAACATCAAAACAGGAGAAAAACCAACAAAGGTCACTCGTAATAATAAATTTTAAAAAACATTTAACTTTATTTAAGCAACATCTCTATTGCCTTACGCGTTTGGTGGGCTCCAAGACCAATAAGGCAATAGAGAAGTTGCCTTAAAACAAGTAAATGGACCTGGAGCGCCTGTTCTACTTTTGGCGAGTTGATGTTTGAGCGGAAATGGCGATATTTATTAATATATAAATAGTCACCTTGCCTTACATGAACCGGAAAGCCCTGCAGTTATACCCAATCTGGGCAGTGTTCCACGTGGACTTAAAACGAAAATCTTTGGACTTAGGTCTGATATTGAACCCGCCTTTTAGCTTTATCCGCTGTATAATATTCCTCTTTTATCTATCTATGAATAATAATGTTTTTTATTTACTATTGTCCCAATACTGTGTCTGTAGTGTCTTAGTGACCAGTCAATTATCTAATATACAGCATTTGTAAACAATGACATTAGCCGGATGTAGATTGGATTACCAGTGCGTCTTGCTATGAAAAGAAAAATCTATTTTGTGTGTGAGCTGCTGTCACGATCGTAACCCAAAACCCAAACAAATAGCCAAGGCCCGGTCACGGCTCACGCTTCTGGCCTATAAACAGCCACCTTTGGCTTCGGGTGGAGCCCTCAGCTACTCGGTGCCCGCCAAGGGGTCTACAGTGAGAGGACGGCAAAGGCAAAAGGTTCTGGGCAAGCAAGGGTCACCAGATCGTTAAAGAAAAAGGACCTGGAAGGACTTACTGGGGTCGGTGTCAGGCAGGCGGGTCAGAACGCGGAACAGGAGCGGCAGTACAGAATCAGGATCCAGAAGTTCACACAGGCCAAGGGGTCAGTCCAAGGTTCGGAGTTCACTCGAGTCAGGATACCGGCAGGGCTCAGACCCAAATAACACAATAACCCTGCCTACATGTATATACACGGGTTAACATAGCAGGGACCAGGATCTGTCAGCATCCAATATAGAGCAGTGGTAATGATAACTGCCCAGAATGCCTGCAGGTCACCAAGTTCAATTCCAGGCAGGTATGTTACACTAACCCCATACTCGAAGGGGCCACTGGACCCCTAGGCCCAGGCTTCCCCAGGATTGGTAATGTGGAATTGTTTTTTTTTAAGGCAATAGGTTATAAATGTCCTGAAAGGAAAAACCCAAGATCTTTCTTCTGGGCCATAGGCCCTTTCCCAATGCACCAAATACTGAAGCTTCCCCGGGAGATTCGGGAATCAACGCAAAACTTAGAGATTTCATAGTCTGGTTGCCTTCTAGGCCAAAACAGGAGGGGGGTTAGTAGACTGACGGACGTCTCGGCAGGCTTTAAACAGGGAGAACATGAATACATTAGAAATCTTGAGATTAGCTGGCAAACCTCTAAATGCGAACATTTACAGGGCTTCCAAGTACTTTGTATGGACAATAAACCTAGACCCTAGTTTTGGCAGAAGGCACTCACAGTTGAATATTCTTAGAGAGAGCCATAACCTTAACTCACCGCTTTGATAAGTAGGCAACTTTTGTGACAGAACACCTGCAGATGTAAGATTGGATTGTAACTCGTTGCCATAATATCAGCCATATCTTGGAAAGACTAATCAGCAGCTGGAACATCAGAGGGATGGCAATGGGAAAAAGCTTTGGGTGCTTTCCCAATAAACAGTGAAAAAAAGGGAGACATACCGTAGAGGAAGTGAGGGGGCATTTTGTGTGCAACTCCGCCCAGGGTACCTAACTCAGCCCATTTGACTGATTGTCTGATACTACAACAAGAAGAAATTGCTAAAGGTCTTGGTTTGTTATCTCTCTCGGAGTCTGAGGGTGATAAGCTGTAGAGAATAGACAACCAATACCAAGAAGAGCACAAAAGGCTTTCAGAATTTGGACACAAAATTGTTCCCTCTATCAGATACGATATGAGAGAGGTACACCAATATAGCTTGAAGATGTGTTTAAAGGCTGCCATAACAACAGGGCTGATTGTAGCTGCCGATATCGGCCCCTTAGACATTTCGGCGCTTATCGGCTCCTGTAGGGGCAGCAAACATGGGTCTGCCAGATAGACATCTGGCCTGAAATCGGCCACTATCGATCAGCAGGTTAAAAAAATTTAGTCGGATCGGGGACGCACATTCGGCTCATTGATGCGATGCCCCAAACTGCTGCACCCATTACTGTCTTTATAATTTTGACCGAATTAGCCTAAATTTGCCCCATATCGGCCCACCCGTAGGTGGGGATATTGGAAAGAAGATCCACTCGTTTGGGGGGGCAAAACTAAGACAGTGAAATAAAATGAGGCCATTTTGCTAAACCTTTCTACCCACCATGCCAGATAACAGTATTTCCCTGGAAGGAGATAAATCACCAATAAAATCCATAGATAAATGTGTCCAAGGCTCTTTTAGGTACAAGGAAGAGATTAAACAGCCTTAGGTTTCTGGCTCAGGCCTACATGTCATGTGAAATTAAATCTGGAAATAAACAATGCCCACCTAGCGGCCGTGGGTTAGGCATACTCCCAACATTGAAAAATTGAAAAAGAGCGATAAAAAGATTTGGCGGCATGTAGTGCGTGGCAAATTTTAACCACGCCACTTTTGTGACCCCGCCCAATTGCCAACACATGAATTAAAAAAAAATAATATATAGTTGAATGTGGGATCAGATGCAAATGGTGGTATACCACATACTGGTATTTACAATTAAAACTCCTATAGCAACTCTACATATAAAATAGAGAGAAGGCAGTCAGTTATCAAGTGAGTTATAACCTAATGTTACCAGCTTTGCCCCCCATACACAGTGCCCCCAGGGCCCAATTAAACCAGTAACCCCCCATACACAGTGCCCCCCATTTGCCCCATAGTACCCCCAATTGAAAGTGCCGCCGTGACAACAGATACCCTATACAACAGTGCCCAAAGACAGTACCCCCCCATAAGACAGTCCGCCGCCATAACACAGTGCCCCATAAAAGTGCCCCAATAGACGAATGCCCCCATGGAAGTAACCCCCACACATGCCCCCATAGACCGTACCCCCCCACAACACAATGCCCCCAATACACAGTAGCCCAACCATAGGCGCTCAGGCCCTTTTATAAGATTGCGCACCCATGCGTAATGATGTCACAGTACCCAGGGGCGCCAACTTATAAAGGGGCTGTTGCGGCGCACAAGGAGGCGGCATAAGAGCAAAGCAGCATAAGAAAGCCCAGAGACCCCTGCCTCCAGCCAGGCATCCCACTCTGCTGGTAGTTCAAATGAATGTCCCGTTTTTTCCGTAATCTATTATGGAATGCGGGACATTCATTGAACTAATCCGGGAAAAGCGGGATGCGCTCTAAAACCCGGACTGTCCCAGCGAAAAGCGGGACAGTTGGGGATATGGTTAAGGTGTTTGCAGATATGCCTCAATTCCTCAAGGGCCCCACTTGATGGCTAGCATTCACGGTTCCCTATGTCACAGCCTCTGTGGGAGAAAGTTTTCGAGAAAAGTAAGCACCAGGGATTTCATTTTGTTAGTAAACTGGGGTGCCGCTGGAGAGAACAGCACCTATTTCAGAGGCAATGGACCTTCTAACTACAAAGGGGAGAGATGTATCAGGATGCAAAGCACAGGAGCAGAAGCAAAAAAAGCTCTTTCAAATTGTTCAAAACCAGCGCTTCTGGCTAAAATGTTAGAAGTGCAACATGGGTGCCTACCAAGTGGAGAATCCTTTAATAATTGTTCCTGCAACAGCAAACCAGAAACATTGAATAGCACGGAAGGGTCGCAGGGCGAGGCCAAGGCAAAACAGGCCTCACCTTGGTAGGGTCCATCTCTAGGCCAATGTTTAGAAAATAATATAACCTAGAAAAGGAATGCTGTGTACCTCAAATGTACATTGGTCAAATTTAGCATAAAGCTTGTTCTGGAAAGGGCTAGACGTATGTGTCCCAATAAGTTACATGAAAATATCAGATATCTCTAAATATAACTACAATCAATTTGCCCCAAAATATAATGGAAAATTTCATTGAACAAGTCTTGGAAGACAGCGGGGGCATTGCAACGGCCAAATGCATCACCATATTCATAGTGCCCATCCCCGAGTATTAAAGCTGCATCCCACTCATCCCCTCCCTTATCCAATAGTTTAGTAAAAAGATTTTGGCACCTTTAACTTAATCAAAAATTCAGAAATAAGGGAAGGGGGTAGCGGTTCTTAAACCGTAATTTTAATTAGACCCCCTGTAATCAATGCTGTGACGAAGACCCCATCCATTTTTAACCAACCAATAAGAACCCAGCTCCAGCCGGGGGGGGGGGGGAGAAGGTCCTCATAAAGCCCCTTTCCCTAAGGCTTTTCATTTATATATTCCGTCATTGCTCAGTTTTCAGGCAAGAGAAAGGGGGTACGTTCTACCTTCTGGGAAGGTGAGGTCCCTGGCAGCAGCTCTAATAGGACAATCATAGGGGCTATGGGTGGGAAGGTTTCCAGCAGCTTTTTTTGAAAACACATCTGCAAAATCTCTATGCATTGTGGGAGCCCCTCAAAGCACTGCAGCAGCCAAACGTAAGGGGTAATTATGAGGACAAGCAATACCCCATTCTAGAATCTTCCCCAGTTTCTCCCCAATCAATTCTTGGATTGTGAAAGTTTAGCCCACGGAAAGACTAAAATGACAGCGATGGATGCCACACTGGGTAAGATGGAAAGAAATTTTTTAGAAAAGTCTGCAATCCATGGCCATATGTATCTAGGGTTGCAACAATTAACTAGTTCCCCGCCAAGGGGTTTCCCATCAATGAACAGGAGTTGAGAAGGAGATGAGAGGGGAAAAGTAGGCGGCAGACATCTTAGCAGCAAAAACTGGTGGTCATGAAAATTCCCTGCTGCCCCCAGAATCTATAAAAGCTTTAACTGAAACAGAGGTTACTGCCCCCAGGCCAATGTTACAGGCACAGAGCTTAGAAAATCGCTAAAGCCTCAGGGAATATGTACAATATGTAGCTCAAGACTTTGCTTTTCCATTTAAAGTGAAAATGTTCCTGCATTTACTGGGCCAGGTACACACATAGTGGCCATTACCCCACATACAGGCCTGTAATATATATTCTGCCTTCTGGCGAACTCTTTCCATTGCAGAAAGAGGAACCCCTAACCACAGCTGCCATCAAAAATCATGGGGACCCTCACAAACAAGCATTTTCTGGGCCCCCCTCCATCCCACAACCCTGCCCCCAATGGCCCCTCCCTCAGTACAAAGGAAACAGACAATTGGTAAGCAAGGGCCCCCTAAAAACATTGGTAGCCAGGCCCCTTAACATGGTAGCCAGGGCCGTCCCTAAAACATTGGTAGCCAGAGCCTCCCTTTAAACATTGGTAGCCAGAGCCCCCTTAAACATTGGTAGCCAAAGCCCCTTAAACATTGATAGCCAGCATCCCCTTCAAGTTAACCCCACAGCATCCTCCAGCTCCCCCAGTGACTTTCTGCAGCATCGCCCACTCTTGATTATTTACGCCCAGCTTCCCACTGCAATCTGGCATAGCTCCCCAAGCGTCCTCCTGCGGCTCCCCCCCAGGCGACTTCTCCATTTCCTCAGCAAGCGACCTCCCCTCCGGATCCTCACCAGCGACCTCACATCCGGCTCACCCACCAGGACCTCTCCGGCTCCCCCAGCGATCAATGCCAGTTCCCCCCAGCGACTTCGCTCCAGCGATCGTCCGGGCCTGCCCTATACAAACCCTAATGCATGGGGTTCTTTTGGAGCAAATAGGTGCTGGGGGCAAGGGTTGGTAAGGGAGGCCAACAGATTTAGCAAAAGTACAGTGGTTCTGCAAAGTTTCTCTTGCGGTGCTCTCAGTAAAGGCGCAAATCAATGTCAATACAGAACTTAATAAAGTTCATCCTCCAGATTCACTGGGCTATCACTCGGCTATTCATCTCTCTCTGCAAGCCCCAGTTTAAAATTCTGAGCAGCTGATTCCATTTGGTGTCAGCCACTAGAATTTTTTGAATCCATCGCATACTCGCTACATGACCCCTGCCTTGGGCAAAATG